>NC_041392.1:661760932-661824259 GCF_002162155.2 Triticum dicoccoides | reverse complement strand
CGAAGGTGGGAGGAGGTACCAAAAAAAACCATGGGAGGTGGGACGAAAATAAACCGTACGAGGCTACCAACTGCTCCATTTGGAGTCGAGATACAGGCGTGTAGGAAAGAAAAATCAGTTTTGCGAAGTCTCAGTCGATTGAGACTTTGTTATGTCTCAGGCGATACTATCTTTCCTTGATTTTGCATGGAGATTTGTAAAAAAACATTCTCATTTTTTCTTTTTCTTCTTGCATACTGACTCAGTGGACTGAGACCTAGCTACACCCCAAAAAAATTAATATAGCAGCAGCAGCCACCCGCTCACTGCATCGTGCACCGTGGTGGCTCTGAAGGTGATGGGAGAGAATCGGAGTCAAGAGGACCCACATGTATTGAGGGGCAAACCTGGCCACATATTGCCCTCGTTGCGGTCAAACATCTTTTACCAGATTAAAACATAGTGAAAGTGCATTTATGTGATGTCGCAAATCGATGGTGAGAAGATTGAAGCTTCGCGACCTCACATCTGGCCATCAACGTCCAAGTTCAGCCCCAAGGAGACCCACTCGCCGGCCGAGGGCGGCGCGGCCACGAACATCAACGATTATGGCGCCACCTTCTCCACTCCTTGGGTGCGAGACTGGGACAAGCAGCCGACCCCTCCGTCGCATGGCGAGGGCGTGGATCCAGAACAACGCCGACGGCCATGGCGGATCTAGCCGCTGCCTACCTGCTGCTACTCGACCGGGCAGAGGAGGCGGAAGGGGAGATGGTGGGGGGTTTCACAGAGGCAGGGGAGGGGGCCGTGGGTGTTTCCCGGCAGCGAGGTCACCGGTGGTGGCGGGTGGGTGGGAATCGGGAGATGAGGGAGAGGGGAAAAGAGAATGGAGGAGAACGAAGAAGATAGTGTCTGCGTGGCAATTTTTTACCTACATGAAGTTTTTCCGCCTGCCAACTCAACCTAACAAGTGGGTCTGGCCGATTAGTGATGTCATCAAAGTGCTTAGCATCTAAGAGCATCTACAATCCGGCACACCAAACCCTTCTCAAACACCCGGGTGGGCTGTTGGATCACTGACCGGTCATGAAATTTCGACCCAGTCGGGTGCCTCAAGGCCTCAAACGCCCAGACTGACCGACACCCCTCATATCCATCCAAATATGGGGCGGATATGGGGGCGCCCAGGCGCGCCCATGTAGGTCTGACGATGGGGTCCCATGCAGAATCATCTGAAAACCCGGCGGTTCGACGAACACCTCCTCCATCGCCGCCCGAGGCCAGATCCAGCCATTTAAGTCAGTCGGCGTCCCCCAACCCTAGCTCATTCACCTCCTCCATTTCTGCGCCGCCACCTGAGCCTGCCTGCCTCCTCTTCCCCGCTCTCCCATGCTCTCCGGCATCGCCATGGTCCGGCAGAAGATCACCACGTATGCCATGCTCACGCCGGAGTGCCAGAGGCAAATTGTGGAGAAGATCCAGGCTAGGCGCGTCGCTGTCAGGCTGCCTCCGGACTCGCCGGAGCCGGAGGAGGAGGGGGAGTGATACATCTCCAACGTATCTATATTTTTTTGATTGTTCCATGCTATTATAGTATCAACCTTGGATGTTTTATATGCAATTATATATCTTTTTTGGGGACTAACCTATTAACGTAATGCTCAGTGTTAGTTGCTGTTTTTTAGAAAATCAATACCAAACGAAGTCCAAATGGTACGAGATTTTTTAACAGTTTTTTCTAGACCCAGAGAGATCCTAGAAGGGTCGGGAGAAGACCAGGAGAGCCATGAGTGTGACGCCCCCGATTTGATCGTACACTAATCATACATGCAAATGTGTACGATCAAGATCAAGGACTCACGGGAAGATATCACAACATAACTCTAGACACAAATTAAAATAATACAAGCTTTATATTACAAGCCAGGGGCCTCAAGGGCTCGAATACATAAGCTCGAATACACAAGAGTCAGTGGAAGCGACAATATCTGAGCACATACATAAGTTAGAGAAGTTTGCCTTAAGAAGGCTAGCACAAAAGCAACAACGATCGAAAAGGCAAGGCCTCCTTCCTGGGAGCCTCCTAACTACTCCTAGTCGTCTGCGGTCTTCACGTAGTAGTAGGCATCCTCTGGGTAGTAGTAGTCATCAGTGGCGTCATCTGGCTCCTGGGATTCGTCATTTGGTCGCAACAATCGGGTATGGGGAAAAAGAAGTAGCAAAGCAACCGTGAGTACTCATCCAAAGTACTCGCAAGACTTACATCAGATCTAAACTAAGTATGCATCTGTATCAAAGGAAATGGGCTGTATTTGTGGACTAAACTGCAGAATGCCAGAAGAGAAGGGGAAAGCCTAGCCTATCAAAGACTAGCGTCTTCAAGCATCTTCAAGCATCTTGCAGCATATACAAGAGTACAGATCAACATAATGTAAAGTAGTAGTGTTATCAACCTCGGCCAGAGATCCTTTCTCGACTCCCTGCGAGAAAGCAATCCCAGAGCCATACTATCCAGTTATCATCTCATATCCAAGTCTCATCTCCATGTCTCATCTCAAGTATCCAGTTCTAGTTGTATCGATCGGGATACAACTCCAAGTGTCCGTTACCGTAGGACAGGCTATCGATAGATGTTTTCTTCCCTGCAAGGGTGCACCAACTTACCCACCATGCTCGATTAACTCCGGCCGGACACACTTTCCTGGGTCATGCCCGGCCTCGGCCAAACAATACGCCGCAACCCGACCTAGGATTAATAGAGACGCCAGCACGCCGGACTAAACCTATGCCCCCAGGGGTCATGGGCCATCTCCTCGGGAACTCCTTACGCGGCCGGTGAGCAGACCTAGCTGTTGGAAATATGCCCTAGAGGCAATAATAAAATGGTTATTATTATATTTCCTTGTTCATGGTAATTGTTTATTGTTCATGCTATAATTGTGTTATCCGGAAATCGTAATACATGTGTGAATACATAGACCACAACATGTCCCTAGTGAGCCTCTAGTTAACTAGCTCGTAGATCAATAGATATTCATGGTTTCCTAACTATGGACATTGGATGTCATTGATAACGGGATCACATCATTAGGAGAATGATGTGATGGACAAGACCCAATCCTAAGCATAACACAAGATCGTGTAGTTCATTTGCTAGAGCTTTTCCAATGTCAAGTATCATTTCCTTAGACCATGAGATCGTGTAACTCCTGGATGCCATAGGAGTGCTTTGGGTGTACCAAACGTCACAACGTAACTGGGTGACTATAAAGGTATACTACAGGTATCCCCGAAAATATCTGTTGGGTTGACACGGATCGAGACTGGGATTTGTCACTCCGTATGATGGAGAGGTATCTCTGGGCCCACTCGGTAATGCATCATCATAATGAGCTCAATGTGACCAAGTGTTTGGTCGCGGGATCATGCATTACGGTACGAGTAAAGTGACTTGCCGGTAACGAGATTGAATGAGGTATTGGGATACTGATGATTGAATCTCGGGCAAGTAACATACCGATTGACAAAGGGAATTGAATACGGGATTGATTGAATCCTCGACATCGTGGTTCATCCGATGAGATCATCGTGGAACATGTGGGAGACAACATGGGTATCCAGATCCCGTTGTTGGTTATTGACCGGAGAGTCGTCTCGGTCATGTCTGCGTGTCTCCTGAACCCGTAGGGTTTACACACTTAAGGTTCGGTGACGCTAGGGTTGTAGAGATATTAGTATGCGGTAACCCAAAAGTTGTTCAGAGTCCCGGATGATATTCCGGACATCACGAGGAGTTCCGGAATGGTCCAGAGGTGAAGATTTATATATAGGAAGTCTAGTTTCGGCCATCGGGAAAGTTTCGGGGTAATTGGTATTGTACCGGGACCATCGGAAGGGTCCCGGGGGTCCACCGGGTGGGGCCACCTATCCCGGAGGGCCCCATGGGCTGAAGTGGGAGGGGAACCAGCCCCTGGTGGGCTGGTGCGCCCCCCATGGGCCTCCCCCAGCGCCTAGGGTTGGAAACCCTAGGGGTGGGGGGCGCCCCACTTGGCTTGGGGGGAAAGTCCCCCTTGGCCGCCGCCCTCCCCTTGGAGATCCCATCTCCTAGGGCCAGCGCCCCCCTAGGGGCCCTATATATAGTGGGGGGAGGGAGGGCACCCATACCCAAGTCCCTGGCGCCTCCCTCTTCCCTCGTAACACCTCTCTCTCTCTCTCGTTGGAGCTTGGCGAAGCCCTGCCGAGATCACCGCTGCTTCCATCACCACGCCGTCGTGCTGCTGGATCTCCATCAACCTCTCCTTCCCTTGCTGGATCAAGAAGGAGGAGACGTCTTCCCAACCGTACGTGTGTTGAACGCGGAGGTGCCATCCGTTTGGCGCTCGGTCATGGTGATTTGGATCACGACGAGTACGACTCCATCAACCCCGTTCTCTTGAACGCTTTCGCTCGCGATCTACAAGGGTATGTAGATGCACTCCCCTCTCCCTCGTTGCTAGATGACTCCATAGATTGATCTTGGTGATGCGTAGAAAATTTTAAAATTCTGCTACGTTCCCCAACAGTGGCATCATGAGCTAGGTCTATGCGTAGTTTCTATGCACGAGTAGAACACAAGTTGTTGTGGGCGTCGATTTTGTCAATTTGCTTGCCGTTACTAGTCTTATATTGATTCGGCGGCATCATGGGATGAAGCGGCCCAGACCGACCTTACACGTACGCTTACGTGAGACTGGTTCCACCGACTGACATGCACTAGTTGCATAAGGTGGCTAGCGGGTGTCTGTCTCTCCCACTTTAGTCGGATCGGATTCGATGAAAAGGGTCCTTATGAAGGGTAAATACAAATTGGCATATCACGTTGTGGTTTTGGCGTAGGTAAGAAACGTTCTTGCTTGAAACCTATAGCAGCCACGTAAAAACTTGCAACAACAATTAGAGGACGTCTAACTTGTTTTTGCAGCATGTGCCATGTGATGTGATATGGCCAAAAGGATGTGATGAATGATATATGTGATGTATGAGATTGATCATGTTCTTGTAATAGGAATCACGACTTGCATGTCGATGAGTATGACAACCGGCAGGAGCCATAGGAGTTGTCTTAATTTATTTATGACCTGCGTGTCAACATAAACGTCATGTAATTACTTTACTTTATTGCTAAACCGTTAGCCATAGTAGTAGAAGTAATAGATGACGAGACAACTTCATGAAGACACGATGATGGAGATCATGGTGTCATGCCGGTGACGACGATGATCATGGCGCCCCGAAGATGGAGATCAAAAGGAGCAAAATGATATTGGCCATATCATGTCACTATTTGATTGCATGTGATGTTTATCATGTTTTACATCTTATTTTCTTAGAACGACGGTAGCTTAAATAAGATGATCCCTCACAATAACTTCAAGAAAGTGTTCCCCCTAATTGTTCACCGTTGCGAAGGTTCGTTGTTTCGAAGCACCACGTGATGATCGGGTGTGATAGATTCTAACGTTCGAATACAACAGGTGTAAGCCAGATTTACACACGCAATACACTTAGGTTGACTTGACGAGCCTAGCATGTACAGACATGGCTTCAGAACACGAAAGACCGAAAGGTCGAACATGAGTCGTATAGAAGATACGATCAACATGAAGATGTTCACCGATGATGACTAGTCCGTCTCACGTGATGATTGGACATGGCCTAGTTGACTCGGATCATGTATCACTTAGATGACTAGAGGGATGTCTGTCTGAGTGGGAGTTCATTAAATAATTTGATTAGATGAACTTAATTATCATGAACTTAGTCTAAAAACCTTTGCAAAATGTCTTGTAGATCAAATGGCCAACGCTCATGTCAACCTCAACTTCAACGCGTTCCTAGAGAAAACCAAGCTGAAAGATGATGACAACAACTATACGGACTGGGTCCGGAACCTGAGGATCATCCTCATAGCTGCCGGGAAAGCATATGTCCTAGTAGCACCGCTAGGTGATGCACCCATCCCAGAGAACCAAGAAGTTATGAACGCTTGGCAGTCACGTGCTGATGATTACTCCCTCGTTCAGTGTGGCATGCTTTACAGCTTAGAACCGGGGCTCCAAAAGCGTTTTGAGCTACACGGAGCATATGAGATGTTCGAAGAGATGAAAATGGTTTTCCAAGCTCATGCCCGGGTCGAGAGATATGAAGTCTCTGACAAGTTCTACAGTTGTAAGATGGAGGAAAATAGTTCTGTCAGTGAGCACATACTCAAAATGTTTGGGTTGCACAATCGCTTGTCCCAGCTGGACATTAACCTCTCGGACGAGGCGGTCATTGACAGAATCCTTCAATCGCTCCCACCTAGCTACAAGAGCTTTGTGATGAACTACAATATGCAGGGGATGGTGAAAACTATTCCTGAAGTATTTTCAATGCTGAAATCAGCGGAGGTGGAAATCAAAAAGGAACATCAAGTGTTGATGGTCAATAAAACCACTAGTTTCAAGAAAGGCAAGGGTAAGAAAAACTTCAAGAAGGACGGCAAGGGAATTGCCGCGCCCGGTAAATCAGTTGCCGGGAAGAAGCCAAAGAATGGACCCAAACCTGAGACTGAGTGCTTTTATTGCAAGGGAAAGGGACATTGGAAGCGGAACTGCCCCAAATACTTAGCGGATAAGAAGGCCGGCAACACTAAAGGTATATGTGATATACATGTAATTGATGTGTACCTTACCAGTACTCGTAGTAGCTCCTGGGTATTTGATACCGGTGTGGTTGCTCACATTTGTAACTCAAAATAGGAGCTGCGGAATAAGCGGAGACTGGCGAAGGACGAGGTGACGATGCGCGTCGGGAATGGTTCCAAGGTCGATGTGATCGCCGTCATCACGCTACCTCTACATTTACCTACGGGATTAGTTTTAAACCTCAATAATTGTTATTTAGTGCCAGCTTTGAGCATGAACATTGTATTTGGATCTCGTTTAATACGAGATGGCTACTTATTTAAATATGAGAATAATGGTTGTTCTATTTATATGAGAGATATGTTTTATGGTCATGCTCCGCTAGTCAATGGTTTATTCTTAATAAATCTCGAACGTGACGTTACACATATTCATAGTGTGAATACCAAAAGATGTAAGATTGATAATGATAGTCCCACATATCTATGGCACTGCCACCTTGGTCACATCGGTGTCAAACGCATGAAGAAGCTCCATACAGATGGACTTTTGGAGTCTCTTGATTTTGAATCATTTGACACGTGCGAACCATGCCTCATGGGTAAAATGACCAAGACTCCTTTCTCCGGAACAATGGAGCGAGCAACCAACTTATTGGAAATTATACATACTGATGTGTGCGGTCCAATGAGCGTTGAGGCTCGCGGTGGCTATCGCTATGTTCTCACTCTCACTAATGACTTAAGTAGATATGGGTATGTCTATTTGATGAAACACAAGTCTGAGACCTTTGAAAAGTTCAAGGAATTTCAGAATGAGGTAGAGAATCAACGTGACCGAAAGATAAAATTCTTACGATAAGATCGTGGGGGAGAATATTTAAGTCATGAATTTGGTATGCACTTAAGGAAATGTGGAATCGTTTCACAACTCACGCCGCCTGGAACACCTTAGCGTAACGGTCTGTCCGAACGTCGTAATCGCACTCTATTGGATATGGTGCGATCTATGATGTCACTCACTGATTTACCGCTATCATTTTGGGGATACGCTCTAGAGACATCTACATTCACTTTAAATAGGGCACCATCTAAATCTGTTGAGACGACACCATATGAATTATGGTTTGGGAAGAAACCTAAGCTGTCGTTTCTAAAAGTTTGGGGATGCGATGCTTATGTCAAGAAACTTCAACTTGAAAAGCTCGAACCCAAGTCGGAAAAATGCGTCCTCATAGGATACCCTAAGGAAACCATTGGGTATACCTTCTACCTCAGATCCGAAGGCAAGATCTTTGTTGCCAAGAACGGATCCTTTCTGGAGAAAGAGTTTCTCTCGAGAGAAGTAAGTGGGAGGAAAGTAGAACTCGATGAATTACTGCCTCTTGAACCGGAAAGTAGCGCAGCTCAGGAAGATATTCCTGTGGTGCCTGCACCGACTAGAGAGGAAGTTAATGATAATGATCAAGGTACTTCGGATCAAGTTGCTACTGAACTTCGAAGGTACACAAGGACACGTTCCACACCAGAATGGTATGGCAACCCTGTCCTGGAAATCATGTTGTTAGACAATGCTGAACCTTCGAACTATGAAGAAGCAATGGCGGGCCCAAATTCCAACAAATGGCTTGAAGCCATGCAATCCGAGATAGGATCCATGTATGAAAACAAAGTATGGACTTTGACAGACTTGCCCGATGATCGGCGAGCGATAGAGAGTAAATGGATCTTTAAGAAGAAGATAGACGCGGATGGTAATGTTACCATCTATAAGGCTCGACTTGTCGCTAAGGGTTATCGACAAGTTCAAGCGGTTGACTACAATGAGACCTTCTCACCCGTAGCGAAGCTGAAGTCCGTCTGAATCATGTTAGCAATTGCCGCATACTATGATTATGAGATATGGCAAATGGACATCAAAACGGCATTCCTTAATGGCTTTCTTAAGGAAGAATTGTATATGATGCAGCCGGAAGGTTTTGTCGATCCTAAGAATGCTAACAAGGTATGCAAGCTCCAGCGCTCCATCTATGGGCTGGTGCAAGCATCTTGAAGTTGGAACATTCGCTTTAATGAAATGATCAAAGCGTTTGGGTTTATGCAGACTTATGGAGAAGCCTGCATTTACAAGAAAGTGAGTGGGAGCTCTGTAGCATTTCTCATATTATATGTGGATGACATACTTTTGATGGGAAATGATATAGAACTTTTGGACAATATTAAGGCCCACTTGAATAAGTGTTTTTCAATGAAGGACCTTGGAGAAGCTGCTTACATATTAGGCATCAAGATCTATAGAGATAGATCGAGATGCCTCATAGGTCTTTCACAAAGCACATACCTTGATAAGATATTGAACAAGTTCAATATGGATCAGTCCAAGAAGGGGTTCTTGCCTGTGTTGAAAGGTGTGAAATTGAGATTAGCTCAATGTCCGACCACGGTAGAAGATAGAGAAAAGATGAGTGTCGTCCCCTATGCCTCAGCCATAGGGTCTATCATGTATGCCATGCTGTGTACCAAACCTGATGTAAACCTTGCCGTAAGTTTGGTAGGAAGGTACCAAAGTAATCCCGGCATGGAACACTGGACAGCGGTTAAGAACATCCTGAAGTACCTGAAAAGGACTAAGGATGTTTCTCGTATATGGAGGTGACAAGGAGATCGTCGTAAAGGGTTACGTCAACGCTAGCTTCGACACAGATCTGGATGACTCTAAGTCACAAACCGGATACATGTATATTTTGAATGGTGGGGCAGTTAGCTGGTGCAGTTGCAAGCAAAGCATCGTGGCAGGATCTACATGTGAAGCGGAGTACATGGCAGCCTCGGAGGCAGCGCATGAAGCAATCTGGATGAAGGAGTTCATCACTGATCTAGGAGTCATACCCAATGCGTCGGGGCCGATCACTCTCTTCTATGACAACACTGGAGCTATTGCCCTTGCCAAGGAGCCCAGGTTTCACAAGAAGACCAGGCACATCAAGCGTCGCTTCAACTCCATTCGTGAAAATGTTCAATATTGAGACATAGATATTTGCAAAGTACATACGGATGTGAATGTCGCAGATCCGTTGACTAAACCTCTTCCGCGAGCAATACATGATCAACACCAGAACTCTATGGGTGTTCGATTCATCACAATGTAACTAGATTATTGACTCTAGTGCAAGTGGGAGACTGTTGGAAATATGCCCTAGAGGCAATAATCAAATGGTTATTATTATATTTCCTTGTTCATGGTAATTGTCTATTGTTCATGCTATAATTGTGTTATCCGGAAATCGTAATACATGTGTGAATACATAGACCACAACATGTCCCTAGTGAGCCTCTAGTTAACTAGCTCGTTGATCAATAGATAGTCATGGTTTCCTGACTATGGACATTGGATGTCATTGATAACGGGATCACATCATTAGGAGAATGATGTGATGGACAAGACCCAATCCTAAGCATAGGACAAGATCGTGTAGTTCGTTTGCTAGAGCTTTTCCAATGTCAAGTATCATTTCCTTAGACAATGAGATCATGTAACTCTCGGATGCCGTAGGAGTGCTTTGGGTGTACCAAACGTCACAACATAACTGGGTGACTATAAAGCTATACTACAGGTATCCCCGAAAGTATCTGTTGGGTTGACATGGATCGAGACTGGGATTTGTCACTCCGTATGACGGAGAGGTATCTTTGGGCCCACTCGGTAATGCATCATCATAATGAGCTCAATGTGACCAAGTGTTTGGTCATGGGATCATGCATTACGGTATGAGTAAAGTGACTTGCCGGTAACGAGATTGAACAAGGTATTGGGATACCGATGATCGAATCTCGGGCAAGTAACGTACCGATTGACAAAGGGAATTGAATACAAGATTGATTGAATCCTCGACATCGTGGTTCATCCTATGAGATCATCGTGGAACATGTGGGAGCCAACATGGGTATCCAGATCCCGCTGTTGGTTATTGACAGGAGAGTCGTCTCGGTCATGTCTGCGTGTCTCCCGAACCCGTAGGGTCTACACACTTAAGGTTCGGTGACGCTAGGGTTGTAGAGATATTAGTATGCGGTAACCCGAGAGTAATTTGGAGTCCCGGATGAGATCCCGGACGTCACGAGGAGTTACAGAATGGTCCGGAGGTTAAGATTTATATATAGGAAGTCCAGTTTCGGCCATCGGGAAAGTTTCGGGGGTAATCGGTATTGTACCGGGACCACCGGAAGGGTCCCGGGGGTCCACCGGGTGGGGCCACCTATCCCGGAGGGCCCCATGGGATGAAGTGGGAGGGGAACCAGCCCCTGGTGGGCTGGTGCGCCCCCCATGGGCCTCCCCCTGCGCCTAGGGTTGGAAACCCTAGGGGTGGGGAAGCCCCGCTTGGCTTGGGGGGCAAGTCCCCCTTGGCCGCCCCATGGAGATCCCATCTCCTAGGGACGGCGCCCCCCTAGGGGCCCTATATATAGTGGGGGGAGGGAGGGCAGCCATACCCAAGTCCCTGGCGCCTCCCTCTCCCCTCGTAACACCTCTCTCTCTCTCTCTCGTTGGAGCTTGGCGAAGCCCTGCCGAGATCACCGCTGCTTCCATCACCACGCCGTCGTGCTGCTGGATCTCCATCAACCTCTCCTTCCCTTGCTGGATCAAGAAGGAGGAGACGTATTCCCAATCGTATGTGTGTTGAACGCGGAGGTCCCGTCCGTTCGGTGCTCGGTCATCGGTGATTTGGATCACGACGAGTACGACTCCATCAACCCCGTTCTCTTGAACGCTTCCGCTCGCGATCTACAAGGGTATGTAGATGCACTCCCCTCTCCCTCGTTGCTAGATGACTCCATAGATGTAACACCCCAAAATTTTGGCCATGTTTTATTAATTAAAATTTTGCCAGGAAATTAATTTTTTATTTTTTGGACCTTCCTTTTTGATTTCAGAACCATTCGTTTCTCTAATATTGTGGAGTTTTTACCCCAAGTGAAAACTTTTCAAATGAATTTGTTGGACTTGTATACCCTCTCAAGAAAACATTTATTTTATCAGTAGATTTATTTGCATAGTTATTTACCCTAAGCTCTATTTCCTTAATAATGGGTTTTCATGAGTTTTGAGCCTCATTTGCACTACAACCATGTGATAAATTTATCTAAAGTTCCAACCAAAATTTGGGGATGTCATGTGAAGTTTCCACATCACTTTTATGCAAGAATATATTTTATTCATTGGAGATTTTGAGCTCTACTCCAGGTTTTCAAAACTGGTCCTGTTTGTAAAATTGCACTACAACTTATTTAAATATTTCTTTAAAGCTTCCACCAAAATTATGGGATGTTAGTAGTAGCATATAATTCAACTTTATGCAAAAACCCATTGATGGTCTTTGAAAAATTTGAGTGAATCATCCTAATCTTCATTCTGGTCCAGCTTAATGAATTGTACTGCAACCATATTCTAACTTTCCCTTTTACCCTTGAATCTTTTTCCTGCTTATAGCACACCCTACCAAACCCTTAAGTCCAGGAGAGTGGACCCATTGGAGTATGTTTAGTCCATGCAATGATGCCATTTACATTCTGTCTAGAATTGATTTTCTCAAAAACTTGCACTAACAAGTTTCTAGCTTTGACCAACTAACCTTGCCACCATCACCTACATCTAAAGAGACCCCAATCTGGAGATTTTGGCCACCCCAAGAGTTGCCTAGATGCCCTTGGCATTCTGTCAAGCACCTTGAGTGCATGGCCAGTTTTGGCATGATTTTGAGTTTGCATTATAAGCTTGATCCTCTGACCCAACAACCTTGTCCACTAAGCTCCTAGCTACTTCTAACCTAGACCTGCTAATTGCCAGCCTCACCCAACCTCCCTAGCACACGCTGGCATTTCGTCAAACAGCTAGCGTGCGTGCACTTGGCGCGCCCAGAGCGCACGTTTTGCACGCACGCGCACCGAGCCGCCGCGTCTCGCTATCGCCGTCCCCGCGCCCGTTTTGGCCCCTTCCCGCTCCCAGCCGACGCACCCGACCTCTCCCTCACCACAAAACCGCCCTGGCCCCCTCCTGGCGCCCCACAGCGCCACCGCCGCAAGCCGCCGACGACCGCAGTAGGACTCTGCCATGGACGGCGCCGCCCGAGCCACACCAGCATGCCAGCTCACTCGTGGAACAGCCCAAGCTCATCCACAAGGCCGTCTGCTAGCGCTCGTCGCCGCCACATCGCCCTGCCCGCTACAGAACGGCGGTTCGCCGATCTTATCTCCGGCCACCATGGAACCGACCGTGAACGCCTATATAAGGAAACCCCGAGCTCGTCCAGGCCCTCAGGCAACCTCCAGCTATTCCCCTAGAGCTACCTTAGCTGGCAATCGATGAGAGGAAGGCCGTCTTCCCCATCTCCAGTTAGCTCGGCCGCCGCCACGTTCCAGTCCATTTCGTCGCAACCAAAGCCTCCCCCGCCCATCCAGCGCCACCACCTGGCTCCCCTTGTTCGTGCGGAGCCACCCATCACCTCAGCCTCGACCGGGAGCCACCGTAGCCAAACCCCCAATCCCTTCTGAAGCCACCTCCGCCGCGAAGCTCGCTGCTGACGAACCCCTCCACCCCCACCAACCTAGCGACCACCGGGAGTACCACCCTGGGCTGGCGGATCCATCCCCGCCCTCAGAACCCCGAGGGGAGCCGCAGTTCGCCGACGGCAATCGCCGGAGCCCCGCCACCGCTCGGCCAGAGAGAAGAAAGAGGCGCGGGCGACTGGTCAAACCTGACCAGTGGGCCCGAGGGACCCACTGTCAGTGACCCCGCGCCGGTTTAAGTGGAGGCGTAAACCTCAAAAGTACATCTCCTCCACCTCGAAAACGTATTCTCCCCGAAACGTTTTCTTTTTTTGGTTTTATTTAAAAACAGAATTTAACTAAACTTTGACTGGCTATAACTTTTTAAATATAAGTCCAATTGACTTGATTCTTTTTCGGTTGTTTCTCAAATTCTGTCTAGTTTATTTTCATATTTATTTGAAAATTTTCCAAACAACTTTTTTGTACTGTTTTGAAACTAGGTGTTGATTTGAAATTTTTCAAAATAGGATTATGGAGAGAGAAGAAAACTTTCAAAAGTTTTGGGATGCACCCTGCCTATCCACAACTTGAAGGCAAGCATTCTGAACCATGGCATAATATTTTTGTGTGTTGTTTGATACAGTTACAACACCACCTTGACATGGAACCTTGCTTCATTATTTTTGTGACGATATGATCATACGCATGAGTGAAAAAGGAAGATGCTTTGCTGTTGTGAATGGATTTGCTTGTGATAGTAATCACCCTCGTATGCCCTCATGTCTACCGGAAGGAAACCGGGAAAGTCTCTGTTGTGGGTAGACACGAGCTTACCCCTAGTTCCTCGTCGAGACGGTTGTGTACGCTATGGCATGATGAGGTATGATGGGCGGTGATTCTGTCTATCGGTTGAAATATATTTGTTATGCTAATCATGCAGGGAACACTAAAACCTCCCGAGTCGACCATAGATCGAGTCTTGTTCCGGTAACCCCCATACTTGTTTCGTACTACCACTTGTCCCTGCCATAGGAAGGGCACGGTTCAGTAAGTTGTCAACCCCTTTCTAGCACACACCATACAGAGAGGCCATGGTGGAAGATACCGACTGCAGCCGGTAGGCATGCCACCTGGTCCAGGGGCATGGGTGTTTCGGTTGTAGCCGAAGGGGTAGCTCCCCTAGTTTGCACGCGGTATAAATTTTGTGATCCCATGCTAGTTGAGGTTGTAGCCTCCCCACTTATAGTTTCGCTTAACAGGTGTCGTGGGTGATTCCAGACACTGGTAAAGTTAAGCTGGTGTGTGCGAGTCAGGTGTGTTTTCAACTAAAAGACCGTAGACGGAATTAGTCCTGATGGACTAAAGGAATCTGTTGCTCATGGGTAAAGAGTACACCCTCTGCAGAGATTATATCTATTCGAATAGCCGTGTCCATGGTTAAGGACTACAGTCTGGGATGGGTCAAGTGTCGGTCTTAGTGTCGGTCTTCGGAGGAAAGATTGCTAAGCCAAAACATGGATCATGACTTGTGACACGTGATGATTATGATTACTATTATTATGGACTAACCATCTGAATTATTTGAATTATTAAGTATCCATGGGACGGTTCTACCCCCTGGATATTCATTGTGATTACTCCTTATAAGCCCTTTATGTGGTGTCGCTGAGACGCTCGACTGTGGCATGCTTGTTATTCATATACTTTATAAGCCCTTTATGTGGTGTCGCTGAGACGCCCGACTGTGGCATGCTTGTTATTCATATACTTTATAAGCCCTTTATGTGGTGTCGTTGAGACGCTCGACTGTGGCATGCTTGTTATTCATATACTTTATAAGCCCTTTATGTGGTGTCGCTGAGACGCCCGACTATGGCATGCTTGTTATTCATATACTTTATAAGCCCTTTATGTGGTGTCGCTGAGACGCCCGACTGTGGCATGCTTGTTATTCATGTACCTTATAAGCCCTTTATGTGGTGTCGCGGAGACGCCCGACTGTGGCATGTTTGTTACTTATTTACCTTATAAGCCCTTTAGGTGACGTCGCGCAAACGCCCGACTGAGGCACGCTTTATATTATTATCCTTTTGAGGCGTCGCTTCAGATACCCGATCGGTGCATTTTATTTCTATTCCCTGATTGTTTAATTCATGTTTTATTCGAATGACCTACTTGCGTGCATCATGGATGTTTATTTTGTGACTGACGTAGGATCATAGAACATTTCAGAGCATGATTATAAAATTGTTATATTATACCTGTGTTCATAATGCTTGCGAGTACATTCGAAGTACTCACTGGCTTGTCCCTGGCTATTGTCTTGGCCAGATTTCTTGCTTGGAGAGGAGCCCTGCAATGACAGCCCCGGAACCTAGGCAGTGATGATAGCAGACTCGCGAAGATAGGAGTTATCCAGGTCAGCTGTTCCTGTGGGAAATGGAGTCCCATAGACGCCGATGATCCGCAAACCACTTCCACCATCAACCACTAGAAACCATTTGTTGTACTCATAGGCCAGAATGGTCTTGTACTACATATCTTGTATTTTTCTTGGATTTTCTGTATCAAGTTGGTGCCTCATCAGCTAACAGTAATCCTAGGGCTGGTGAGCACAAGGGCCATTTTCTGGAAATTAATATCCCGAAAATCTGGTCTTGACAATCTTGGTATCAGAGCTAGGCTGACCATTGGCTAATCCTATCTTAGCCAGGTCGAAAAACCTAGGCAAACCAACGCACCAGACCTTAACCTAACCCCGACCAAACTTCTCATGTAAGATAGCCACACAGGGACCCCGACACCTTTTGGCAGTTGGTGCCCAACCTATCAGCCTAGCCTGTCGATCATGCGCTAGTGACAGACACCTAATTTGTCTCATTCGCAAGCGTGCGAAGGAAGACTCCATCCCCTTTTTCTATAAAAAGGGCATGCTAGCCTCAACCCAACACAGCACAGCCTCTTCCCCAAACCGAGCTGAAATGCTAGGACCCATTGTTCACAATGAGACCACAACAACCAACCTTGGAGGTTTTGTGACCGTGCTAGCAAACCTCACTCGTCGTACCTTTGCATTAGAAGAGCCCCCAGAATATGTTGTGTACCAAGGGCCCATGAGTGGTGAGAGCCGTCAATTCTGGGCCACTGTGCACGTCTATGGTAGGGGTCTATCGCCAGAACGCCCCTATAGGTTCACCGGAAGGACAACTTCCTTTGAGCCACAAGCCATCCAGCTAGCTGCTCGAGAGGCTATAGTTCAACTCCGGCACCTGTCACCCAGAGTTAACTGTCGCTCGTTCTACTACTACCCCAGCCGTGACGGGTATGGTAGGTCACCCCAGGTTGCCAATGGAGATCACGAGATGGATCCTGCATTATTGCATCTGGTGCGCTATGTAAGTGCACTAGAGGAACTGTTTGATCAAATCACCCTTGATCTGATTGCAGCTCGGGGAGAACTGATTCGCCGAACCCCGGCAAGAAGAGAAGATGAGCCCGACGCCGACAACCCAGTCGTGCTATTCGGACAACCAATCAAGACCTTGAGGTCAGCCCCAGCCATCGACCAAGGTACTTTGGTGTCCCCAGAAGTGCTTTGTCGCCTTTTGGGAACACGCTCCAACGGGATTGTGTGCAACAATCCCCGCGATGGTCATCATCGTTACCCCGACCCTGCAGCTCCTCAACCACCTCCAGCTAACCCCGACGGTGAAAACCGTGGAGAAGCCTCGGCATCCACAAGGCAGGCCCGCTTAGATATTAACGAGGTAGACTAAGTCACTCGAGTAGTACCAAGTCTTAGTATGCCCACGCCCTGTAATTTTGTGATCTTGTATCCCCATAATTAAATGTTGTTCGCTTGTGCGCCCCTACTTTAAACTGTAGCCATGCATAAGTGCGTTGGTGTACGGCCGCATTTTAATTCTGGGCGTAGCTACCAAAAACCATCCTGACGACACCCACAGTAATATGTCACTTTTACGGGATATGTGTATCTGTGGCATTGACCCCCGACCCCACAGAGCAGAACCGACAAACTAGTTGCCCCTCACTATGATAAATAACCCAACCCAGTTGCTATATAAAAGGCCACCTCGTGACCTTGCCGAGTATCCCCTCACCTTGTGCACAACCCTCACAAGAATTCCTTTGCCATGCCGAGCCGTAGTATTTATCTAAGGACCCCAGATGCAACCCCAGGTAGTTTTGTTAAAATATTGTGGGACTTTACCTGCAGTACCATGAGTGCTACCCATCCACCCCAGTACGAATTGCTCAAGTCGAGGATCACCCCTTCCACCTCAAAATATTGGGTAGTAGTGCACATCCCTCCCACAAACCCAAACCAAGACCCTACGAAAGTCTCCTTCATGGGGAAATCTATGCCGACTCCGCAAATGGCCATAGAAGCTGCTGCGTACGAAGCACTCGCCCGCCTTCGATTCGCGGTACCCTATGCCAGCGATCGAGGGTATTATTACTTTCCGACTCGTGCAGCACCCGGAGAAATAGCATCTTTTCCCGGTGGACGAATTGAGAGAGACCCATTGCTGGCCAACCTTGCACAGTATGTCATCGCTCAAGAGCGCTTGACCCAACGAATAATGGGTTATCTCCAGAGCCTCGCTGATTTAAATCCTCAGATCGCCATCGGCAGACCACTGAGACCCGACTAGGAGAGACGCATTCATCGACTAGTCAATCCGCTTCCCCCGATAGAAGAAGAGTGTGCCCCAGTACCAGAGACGTTTTCTCGGGACCCTGTCCATTTACCATTTTCATTATAGACGTCACCACTATGTTTATTATTCCAGCATTTATTTGTGAGTTGTAACATATGCGTGGTATCCTGAGTTGTGCGACAAATCAAATGTTCGGTTTCAATTAATGTGAGTAGTTTTTACTGCTACTAATTTTGATTTAACTAAATCCACTCGCAATGAATTCTGAAGTGAGATTTCCTTTCCCTGAGTTGCTGCAACATATATCTCTTCACGACAGAGATTTTTATTCACCACGACAGCAGGCTCACAACCACGACCACTAGAACACATGCACAAATTGCAAAAAAACCACATACCCATGTTGCATCTAACTGATCACCTCCCTAACACACCACAGTCTTTGAAGGAGAGATTAGTGGGTGATCATCCGGGTGCAAGTTACCTCCAGCACACCGACAACAGTTAGCACCTGACACCACACCTAATCCTCGTGACCGCCGCCGCCGCGAAGTGCTAACACTCGAGCAGCAGCATCACGACGATCGTCGAGGATCATCGCACAGAAGAGCATGGAGAGCCCCATCAATGTCGCCAACCCTCCGCACACCAGGATCATGTACCAGTCCGGCATCACCTCCACCATTAGAGCCTCGTCTCGAGCGTCTGCAAACAAAAATGGAGGAAAAGGAAGGGGAAGGAGAAGTGAGGGAGTCCTGGATTAGGGGGTGTCCGGATAGCCAGACTATACCTTCGGCCGGACTCCTGGACTATGAAGATACAAGATTGAAGACTTCGTCCCGTGTCCGGAAGGGACTTTCCTTGGCGTGGAAGGCAAGCTTGGCGATACGGATATGTAGATCTCCTACCATTGTAACCGACTCTGTGTAACCCTAGCCCTCTCCGGTGTCTATATAAGCCGGAGGGTTTTAGCCCGTAGGACGAACAACAATCATACCATAGGCTAGCTTCTAGGGTTTAGCCTCTCTGATCTCGTGGTAGATCTACTCTTGTACTACCCATATCATCAATATCAATCAAGCAGGACGTAGGGTTTTACCTCCATCAAGAGGGCCCGAACCTGGGTAAAACATTGTGTCCCCTGCCTCCTGTTACCATCTGGCCTAGATGCGCAGTTCGGGACCCCCTACTCGAGATCCGCCGGTTTTGACACCGACATTGGTGCTTTCATTGAGAGTTCCTCTGTGTCGTCACTTTTAGGCCTGATGGCTTCTCCGATCATCAACAGCGATGCGATCCAGGGTGGGACTTTTCTCCCGGGAGAGATCTTCGTATTCGGCGGCTTTGCATTACGGGGTAATTCGCTTGGTCATCTGGAGCAGATCGAAAGCTACTCCCCTGGCCATCAGGTCAGATTTGGAAGTTCGAGCTACACGGCCAACATCCGTGGAGACTTGATCTTCGATGGATTCGAGCCACAGCCGAGCGCGCCGCACTATCACGATGGGCATGATCTAGCTCTGCCGCTGAACAGTGCCCTGGAGGCCGCATCTGTGTCCGCTCCGACCCCTAGCTCGGAGCCGATCACACCAATCGAGGATGGGTGGTTAGACACCGCCTCTGGGGTTGCAATCTCTATGGTGATCAAGCCGAACACCAGCCTTGTCCTCTGCGAAGCCCGTGACTCCAAGGTGTCGGACTCCTCTCCGGACTCCAAGCCCTCCGCACCCCTACCGATCGAATCCAATTGGTCGCCGATCATGGAGTTCACCGCCGCAGACATCTTTCAACACTCGCCCTTCGGCGACATTCTAAATTCACTCAGGTCTCTCTCTTTGTCAGGAGAGCCCTGGCCGGACTATGACCGGCAGGATTGGGATGTGGACGACGAAAAAATTCGATGCCCACCCACCACCCACTTCGTAGCCACTGTCGATAATTTAAACGACGTGCTCGACTTCGACTCCGAAGACATCGACGGTATGGACGACGATGTAGGAGATGAACATGAACCAATGCCTATAAGGCACTGGACAGCCACCTCATCTGATGATGTATACATGGTGGACACACCCAAAGGAAGCGACAACGAGGAACACATGGATGCAACGAGGGATCGTTCACTCGAAAAGCAATCAAAGCGGCGACGTAAGCGCCGCTCCAAGCCCCGCCTCGACAGAGACAATAGCCATACAGACCCAGCCATAGAGCAGGACGAGCCGGCGGACGACGAACATGCCTTCGAGCAAGCGTCCGAACAGGGCAACTTGGATAAACAAACCGAACACCCCGTCCCCGGCGAAAACAATAGTCCGGACGACCTTACACCGGATAAACTCATGGAGCAGAAGAACCTCCACAAAAGGCTCATCGCCACTGCGCATAGCCTGAAAAAGCAGAAGCGGAAGCTCAACACTGCGGAAGATGCACTCAGAATCAGATGGAGCAAAGTACGCAACACCGCAGACAAATATGGCGGCAGTCGCTGCACAAAAAGCTATCCAAAGCGAAAGCTACTGCCTAAATTTGACGAGGAGGCCTTAGAGCCCCCGCAGTCAAAAAATAGGAAAGCCATCCGGTCGGATGGACGACCGCATGGCCAGCATGGAGCGGCAAGCGGCGCCGCACACAAGCCGACATGCGATCCACCAAAGGATCCACATCAAAAAGACGACCCAGCTAGATCTACATACGGGCCAAGAAGGCAAGCTCTAGTAAGCAATGCAACACAACAAATATCTGAACATCACGGTACACCCAAATACAGGGGTGCCGCACACCCCCTATGTTTCACCGATGAGGTGCTGGACCATGAATTTCCAGCGGGATTCAAGCCCGTAAACATAGAGGCGTACGACGGAACAACATACCCTGGGGTCTGGATCGAGGATTATATCCTCCACATACACATGGCCAGAGGAGATGACCTCCACGCCATAAAATACTTACCCTCAAGCTTAAAGGGCCAGCCCGGCATTGGCTCAAAAGCCTTCCTGAAAACATCATTGGAAGTTGGGAAGAGCTTGAGGATGCTTTCCGGGCAAATTTTCAAGGGACCTATGTCCGCCCTCCGGATGCAGACGATCTCAGTCACATAAATCAACAGCCCGGAGAGTCAGCCCGGAAATTCTGGAACAAATTTCTTACTAAAAAGAATCAGATAGTCGACTGTCCGGACGCCGAAGCCCTAGCAGCTTTTAAGCATAACGTTCGAGACGAATGACTCGCCAGACACCTCGGCCAAGAAAAGCCAAGAACAATGGCCGCATTAACAAGCCTCATGACCCGCTTTTGTGCAGGAGAGGACAGCTGGTTGGCAAGATGTAGCACCAGCAACCCAAGTACATCTGAAGTTAGGGATGGAAACGGAAAACCCCGACGCAGCAAGGACCAGCGCCGGAATAAGGGAAACAGCCCAAAGAGCACGGCGGTCAACGCCGGATTCAAAAGCTCGCGGCAGAATCAGAGAAAGCCGCCCCTGAAGGATAACATGGACGAGCTATCCAACTTAAACAAAATCTTGGACAAGATATGTCAAATACACAGTACTCCCGGGAAGCCTGTGAACCATACCCACAGAGATTGTTGGGTTTTCAAGCAAGCCGGCAAACTCAACGCCGAACACAAGGGGCTCGACACACCAAGTGAGGACGACGACGAACCCCATGAGCAGAGTGTTGGGAATATTACTATTGGGCGTAAACCGGCCTATGTGGGCCGGATTAACTTCATCAGTAACTCAAGAGTGTTAAAGCCCAAGAAGATAGATGAGGGCCTGAGGCCCATAGTCGGTTTAAGACTTATAGTCGTAAACCAGCATCTGTATGTAAACTTGTATTGTAAGATAGGAATAAGGAGAGACCAACCCGGGTACGAATATGAACCGGTGTTAGGACTCTGTGAACCGACGGGCGTCACCCGTATATATAAGGGGACGACCCGGCGGCGGTTTAGGAGGACAGACAACAACCCGAGACTTAGGCGAAGCTTGTTGGCTCCCTAGTCATCAAAACCCCATCAATTCCATCACAACTAGACGTAGGCTTTTACCTTCATCGAAGGGGCCGAACTAGTATAAACTCTCTTGCATCCCTGTGTCCGCTTTAACCCCTTCAAGCTAACCCGTTGCGATGGCTCCACGACTAAGTCCTTTCACGAGGACATCTACCGTGACAAAACCACGACAGTTGGCGCCCATCGTGGGGCTATCGCACGATGGTTTCAAGTTCTTGGAGGGCCGCTTTGAAGGACTCGAGGGCTACGCTGTGGGCCGGATGACTAAGAGTCGTCGCGGCAAGCTCTACATCGACGATGCAGGCTGGGGCCCCAAGGCCGGCTCAGTTGAGTACGGGTACCGGGTCCCCTTTGGTGGCATACACGTTTTCATCGGCAAGATCGGTGAACCGGGCCCTGAGCCGGACATCTGCACCGACCCCGTCGAAACGGCTCAGCGTGCGCGATCCGCCCGGGTTAAACCGGCCCTAAAGCGTGCCTTCGTGGGAGTCATCCATGGAGGAAGTTATGAGGATGGATCGGAATGTCGCGGTGAGACCGTCGTTTATTCTGGCGATGAGTCATCAACCGGAGAAACCGAATCTCTATATCAGCTTCAAGATGGCCGGATTGGGGGCTGTTCCGATGGCGACAGTATTCCGGACCCCTCTGATCTACCCAACCGAGTTGGAATATTCATGGCCGGCACACAAGCAGCGCTTCATTCTTCGACCGCTACGCCAATAACCTCCGGTTCAGTAGCGGCGGGCTGCCGGGGCAGGAGGCTCTGTACGCCCGCTGGCTCAAGTTCTATCAAATCTATTTGATGCATTGGCTATGCTTATGGCAGAAGCTAACCCGGCGGATCAGGACATCCACAACGCGGAGATTGCAAAGGTGAGGGAACAGATCACCCAGGCCAAGGCGGACCTGGTAGCTGAGAATGCCAGGATGACCGCAGAGCGGGTCGCTTTAGACGCACAAGCCTACAAGCTCATGTTGGACCAGAATGCGTCGCATGAAGTCATGAAGAGGAAGTACCGATCCCGTTTGCCTTCGGTTTTCGAGGCCAGAGACCTTTTCAACACCCCAGGAGCAGGAACCAGTAATCCGCTGGAGGTAAACCAGGCGGAAGCTCCTGGGACTGGTGCGCTGGTTCAGCCCCGTCTGATGAATCTGCCTCGTCAAAACACTGTTATACCTCAGGCTGTTTCAACACCTCCAGGTCACTACTCCAACCCGATGACAATCTCGTTGCCGCTGCTGCACGGCTGGAGGCCATTCCAATTGAAGGTGACTCGCCGCAGGCGGTAGAGACGCGACAGGTCAAGGAGCTTCTTAGGATAGCTTTGGTCCAACAGGAAGCATACTCGTACAGCCGCGACCGGATCCACTCGACCCCTCGTCCAAGCCGGAGCTATAGCAGGCATATGGATGAACCAGCAGTGTCAAGTAATGAACGACGTGGAGCACCCCGCGGCAACAACCCGGCGGGTGGTGCTGATAACACGCAGGAAGTGGTGGACCGGGCCCGAGCGCGCAGGGAGGCCGAGTTAGCCGCACAGTATCAGGCTCGGCAGCTTACGCCGGTTCGTCCAACTATCTCGATTGAACCTGGTGTTACTTCTAGTTGTTTGGGGGTGCCTTGCCTTGTCCCCGCTTTACGCAATGTGCGCCTGCCCAAGGATTTCAAAGGCCCGCGCAAGGTACCAAATTACACGGCGAATCAACCTCCAGAGACATGGGTGGAGAGCTATGAGATGGCCATGGAGATGCTTGATGTGGATGATGCGGCATGTGCGAAATATTTCACCATGATGCTCGAAGGAATGGCCCGTACTTGGCTAAAAAGCTTACCGGTCAATTCTATCAGTTCATGGGCCCAATTACGAGCCCGGTTTATCAGTAATTTCAAGGATACATGTAAGCAGCCTATGTCGATAGTGGACTTAGCTGCCTGCATCCAAGAGGAAGGAGAACCGACTACTCATTGGGTGCGCCGGGTCTCACAAGTGTTGCATTCATCAGACCGCATCAACGCTGACACTACAGTCATAAACCTAGAAGGCAACTGCCGGTTTGGGCCCCTAAAGCTGAAGTTGCGACGGATGAAGCGCCATTGCACTGACATGGGGACCCTCATGGCTGCTTTGGTAAAGTATGCTGATTCTGATAGTACCAAGGATCCCGAGTCTGATGATGACAAGGCAGGGAAGGGAAAGAGGAACAGCAACTCCAAAGGTCAGCAGCATCACTCGACAGGCAATGGTAGCGGAGGCAAGCGTAAAGCGGATGGTAACATGGACTTTGTGGCTAATACCAACGCGCAGGACAAGGGCCAGCGACGCAAGGGTAAACCGCAAAATCGCAGTGGGGCACCCAACCCTAACCCGGACCGCCTAAATTATCTACTGAACCATCCATGTCCAAGACATGGGACGAAGGAGGTGCCAGCAAACCACCTTTGGAAGGATTGCTACATTATGCAAGAGTTCAAGAATTCTAACACTTTTCGGTATGATCACGGCTCCAGCGGTGGCTCAGGATCCGGGCCGGGATACGGTGGAGGAAATTCCGGTTCAGGATTTAATGGTAATCCCAGTGGACATAACAATCAAAATAATCAGAACAACCAGGGTGGTTACAATCAGCAGCAGCAACAGTCAGGTTATCAGAGCAACCCAAAGCAGTTGAATAGTGGGCAGTACCATGTCTTCACCACTAGCTTGACCAAGCGAAACCGGAAGGTTCAGAGGCGGGCAGTCAACTCTGTTGAACCGGCCGTGCCCCGTTATCTACGCTGGTCTGAACAACCAATCATATGGAGCAGAGAGGATCACCCTTCCCAGGTTGATAATCCGGGTCAGTTGGCTCTGGTGGTGGCGCCTCAGGTGGGAGGTTACAAGTTCACCAAGGTGCTCATGGATGGAGGGAGCAGCATTAATATCTTGTACTATGAGACCTTCCGTCGTATGGGACTAACAGATAAAAATCTCAAACCGTCCATTACGGTGTTCCACGGTGTGGTACCTGGCAAGTCAGCATATCCTGTTGCAAAGATAGCTCTGGAAGTGGCCTTTGGAGATGATCATGATTCCAGGTCGGAAACATTGACGTTTGAAGTGGTGAAAATCCAAAGTCCATATCACGCCCTGTTTGGGCGACCGGCCTACGCCAAGTTTATGGCACGGCCCTATTATGTTTATTTGCAGCTCAAGATGCCGGGTCACAAGGGGACAATAATGGTTCACGGAAGCCGTAAAATCGCTTTGGAGTGCGAGGAAGGAGATGCGGCCTACGCAGAGTCGGTTTGTGCCACCGAGGAGCTGAAGTATTATAAGCACAATGTTGATCCGTCGGACATGACTCCATTAAAGAAGCCAACTACGGAGCATGATCCGGCCCTGAAGTTCAAATCGGCAGCTGAAACTAAGCTTGTTGACTTCGTGCCTGGCGATTCGTCCAAGCAGTTCAGCATTAGTGCCAACTTGGATCCGAAATAGGAAAGCACGCTCATCGAGTTCATCCGTGAGAATCGGGACATTTTTGCATGGAAGCCCTTTGACATGCCAGGTGTACCGAGGCAACTCGCTGAGCACACCCTTAATGTGGATCCTAAATACAAACCGGTGAAACAGTTCCTCCACCGGTTTAACGAAGAAAGACGCAAGGAGATTGGAGAAGAGGTAGCCAGGCTCTTAGCAGCTGGCTTTATTATTGAAGTTTTTCACCCTGAGTGGCTTGCCAATCCGGTGCTGGTCCTTAAGAAAAACGGCACCTGGCACATGTGTGTGGATTACACAGATCTTAATAAGGCTTGCCCAGCAGATCCTTTTGCCCTCCCCTGTATTGATCTAATTATTGATGCTACGGCGGGTTGTGAGCGTTTGAGTTTTTTGGATGCATATTCTGGCTATCATCAGATTAAAATGGCAGTTAAGGACCAGGAGAAGACGGCATTCATAACTCCCTTTGGAGCCTTCTGCTATGTGTCTATGTCCTTTGGGCTCAAGAGTGCCCAGGCAACTTATCAACGGTGTGTACAAAATTGTCTTCACAAGCATATTGGCCGTAATGTACATGCTTACGTGGATGATATCGTGGTTAAGTCAAGGGAGAAGGAGACTCTGGTTGACAACTTGAAGGAAACCTTTGATAACCTGAGGACGTACAAGATGATGCTTAATCCGGCCAAGTGTGTCTTTGGTGTACCAGCAGGCAAGTTATTGGGTTTTCTGGTGTCCAACAGGGGAATCGAGGCTAATCCGGAGAGGATCACAACCATCACCTCCCTGGCTAAACCGAAGTGTATCAATGATGTTCAACGCCTGACAGGCCGGATTGCCGCGTTAAGCCGGTTTATCAGCCGTCTTGGTGAGAAGGCAATCCCTTTGTATCAGATGTTGAAGAAGACGGATCAATTCGTCTGGAGTTCTGCTGCTGATAAAGCATTTGAGGACTTAAAGCGGCAATTGGCCAATCCGCCTGTGCTCGCCGCTCCCATTGACAAGGAGCCGTTGCTGCTAATGCTCGTGCGGTCAATGTGGCTATTGTGGTGGAGCGAAAAGAGGCAGGCAAGGAGCATCCGGTTCAACGTCTGATCTATTATATCAGCGAGGTACTCATTGAGTCTAAGCAAAGGTATCCGCATTGGCAGAAGCTGGTATATGGAGTTTTTATGGCAAGCCGGAAGCTTAAGCAATACTTCCAAGGGCACCCCATTACAGTGGTCACTTCTGCTCCCTTGGGGGATATCATCCAGAACCGGGAAGCGACTGGCCGGATTGCCAAGTGGGCTATAGAGCTTGGGCCGCATGGGTTGAAGTATGTGCCTCGGACGGCGGTTAAGTCCCAAGCACTTGTTGATTTCATCAATGATTGGACGGAACTGCAAGCACCTGAAGAAAAGCCGGATCACACATATTGGACCATCCATTTTGACGTTTCCAGGCAATTGGAAGGCTCAGGGGCTGGAGTCGTATTAACTTCCCCACGAGGTGATAAGTTTTGTTACGTTCTCCGCTTAATGTTCCCTTGTACTAACAATGCAGCTGAGTATGAAGCCTAGCTCCATGGTCTCCGGATGGCTAAGGAGATGAATCTAAGTCGAGTTAAGTGCTTCGGTGACTCGGACCTCGTGGCTCAACAAGTGTCTGGCACTTGGGATTCCAAGGACTCGCTCATGGAAGCATATCGTCGTGAGGTGGATATTGTTGCAAGTCACTTTAAAGGCTATCAGGTGGACCACGTGGACCGACAGAAGAATGAAGCGGCGGACGCTTTAAGCCGGCTGGGCTCTCAGCGCAAACCGGTCCCGCCCAATGTTTTTCTGGATGTGCTGCACAACCCGTCGGTCAAGCTCCCTGGTGAAGCGGATTTGGCTATTCCTGATCCGGAGGCTCAATTGGTGGCAGCTCTTCATGTCATTCCGGATTGGACGCTTCCTTACCTGGCGTACATGAACCGGGTTGAGTTACCAGAGGATGAGACTCTGGCCCCACAGATAATCCGGCGGTCCAAGTCCATGACTATTGTCAATGGCGAGTTGCATCATTGCAGTGTGTCAGGGGCGTTTCAACGCTGTGTGTCTCCTGAAGAAGGCTGTGAAATTTTGCGTGAGATTCACGAAGGAGATTGTGGTCACCACGCCGGTTCAAAATCTTTGGTGGCTAAAGCATTCCGCCATGGCTTCTATTGGTTAACTGCTCATGCTGATGCGGAGGATCTGGTCAGACGATGTGACGGTTGCCAAGAGTTTTCAACACGTGCTCATGTGCCGGCTCAAGAATTGAGAATGATTCCAATTACTTGGCCGTTTGCGACTTGGGGGCTGGATATGGTTGGGCCTTTCAAAAGGTCCAAAGATAAGAAGACCCACCTCCTGGTGGCGGTTGACAAGTTTAGAAAGTGGGTGGAGGCAGAACCTGTTAGTAAGTGTGATGCGGCCACGGCAGTTCAGTTCGTCAAAAAAGTGATTTTCCGGTTTGGCTTTCCACACAGTATCATCACAGATAATGGTACCAATTTGTCCAAGGGTGCCATGAAGGAGTTCTACGAACGGGAGCACATCCGGCTTGACGTTTCATCCGTAGCGCACCCACAGTCCAATGGTCAAGCAGAAAGGGCTAATCAAGAGATCTTGAGAGGCATCAAGCCCCGGCTTATGGTTCCTTTGCAGAGAACACCGGGTTGTTGGGTAGAAGAGTTACCATCTGTGTTATGGAGCATCAATACCACACCCAACAGATCAACAGGATACACACCATTCTTCATGGTCTATGGAGCGGAGGCGGTCCTCCCTAGTGATATCCGTCATGATTCACCTCGTGTGACGGCTTATGTTGAAGCGGACAATGAGACAGCACGGCAAGATGCTTTGGACCGGTTGGATGAAGAGCGTGACATAGCAGCTGCTCGCTCGGCGATTTACCAACAGGATCTTCGTCGTTATCACAGTCGCCGAGTTAGAACCAGAACCTTTCAAGAGGGAGATTTGGTGCTTCGGCTCATCCAAGATCAGACTGATATGCATAAGTTATCCCCACCTTGGGAGGGACCTTTCGTGGTCAGCAAGAATCTGCACAACGGGTCATACTATCTAATCGATATTCGAGAGCATAAAGACTCACGTACATCAGAGGAGGAGACCAACAGGCCGTGGAACATAGCTCATCTTTGGCCTTACTATACCTGAGCCATTGGCTCTACTTATGTACATATTGATGTATATATTATGATTAATATAATAAACCGAAACCTCAGCTAAAGCGGGGTTCTGTTCTTTTACATCATGAGTGGTTACACGGAGTTGTTCTAAAGCGGCCTTCGGTTTACCCCTTGAGTTAGCTTTTCAAAGCATCATGTAATATCACTTGGGGGCTTGGTCGTATCCGAACCAATGCAACACCTTTTGATAGGCGAAAGCCACCAGATCACTTGGGGACATGGTCAAGTCTGAACCAGTCACGCCTCTTGGTCGGCCTAAGGCCACAGAATCACTTGGGGGCTTGGTCGAACCCGAACCATTGTCACACCTCTTGATCGGCATAAATTCCACGGTTTCATTTGGGGACCTGGCTGACTTGAACCATAGCTACACCTATCGGGAGCTTGGTCGTGTCCGACCATGGTAACGCCATATGATCGGCTCAAATAAGCCTCTTTTTGCAAACGGTTTTATCATTACCTTTGCTTCACAATTTTGTTTGATAGATATTTCTTTCTTTTTGTTGCGTTTTTTAAACCGACAAAGTTTTAAACCAGTTCAAACTGTCAATTGACGGAACACGGTCCATTTTTAATCCGGAGACTATTTGCCCGGTTTGATTTTTTATTAACATCCTATTATGGAGTAACACGGTGTTTTATTATAACCCGGCACGGTTTACATGGTAAACCGGCATTATATATATATACAGGAGCTGCTATCTCCTCCAATAGTGTGGGTTTATAAGCCTCCGCTTCAAGATTGGCCAAGCCAACTTCATGCCCAACGATGGCAGAAAATACTTTGGAAAGTTCATCACCCAAAGGAAGAACAAGTTGCAGTAATATGCACGAGGGCATATCAACATCAAGAGTATCGGCTAGCCTATTACAAGGCAACACGGTGCCCAAAATAAGATCATTGTTTTTTTCACAAAGGAGAAGCAGTTTAAACCGGCTTCAGGTTCAAGCTTGGTCACCAGCCTGGCCTGATGGTTGTGGGTCATCCCGCGCTGCTTCAACTTCAGCTTCTCTACCCAGCGGCTGGAAATCAACAGTTGTCCAATCGATTCCCATTAATGCTTGAAAGACAGCTTCATCATGGATCAGCAACGACGGTTCAATATCGGGAGCGTAAGTATGCTTATGGATTGGAGGGATAAGATTTTCCGCTTCAGGAATTGGTGCAACTACTCGCTTGTTTTGGTTGTCATATTGGGCTTGATAATGAGACAAGTCTGCTTCTTCAACCAATTGACAAGCTAGCAGACGCACCTCCCGGTTTATTGCTCGCAGATCCGCTTCACTAAACTCTGACCCGTCTTCCTTCAAGCTGGGATAGCCCTGAGCCACTTCAACAGGATCAAAATCCGGCACCCAAGCTTTTGCCCGGATTAAGGCATTGATCGCACCGGTTCGAGCAGCAGATTTCTTCAGCTCTTCAACCCGGGCAGGAAGCATCGACAGTCTCTTCAGAGTGTCCTGAATCAAAGTGGGCGCCGGATTGTTGTGGGATGCAGTAGAGATGATCCGCTGTGCACCAGTGTACAGTTGTTCGATCAATGTGTAGGCGGCTTTCAATTTCTTCTGCACATCTGACCCCAAGTGAACAATGCGTGTCCCTGAAATATTACAAAGGGTTAACAAACCGGCAGCTCTATAAGACGGCCGAATCAATCCAAAAATCAAACCAGCTTAACAAAGATAGCAACGGTCATGGCATGCACTTGCCGCTTTATGCTGGTCAGTTCGTCCACCACCGGTTTCAGTGCAGCCTCGGCATCTTCTGCTTGTTTGGTTAAAGCGGATTTTTCAGTGGCCCAATCCGCCCGCTCCTTCTTGAAGCCCTCCTTAAGCTGTTCCATGGCGCTTAAAGCGCTAGTTAATGCCTCTTTTGCTTTGGAGGTTTCAGCTTGTTGGCACTTCAGATTTTCTTGCAGATCAACAATTTGTTTTTCCCTTTTGTTCAGCTCAGCCTGCATATAGACAGTCATACGATTCAGATAACGGTACAAGAATTGAAGTACCAACCACATAACAAGTTATGCCCTTGGTACTTGGGGGCTAATGCATATTTGCTCTTCAATTATTCAGAAAAGTCCCAAGCTCAATACAAGTATTCAACTTGGCACTTGGGGGCTAATGGCTATTTGTTCAGTTAATGCTGCTGCTACAATCTTGATTACCTAAAGTCCCGGTTTAACTACACTAAGTTGAACCGGCCCTTGGGGGCTATATCAGCAAATTCAGAAAACATTGAAGTCTGCATTGACAAGTCCCGGTTTGAATGGAGATTCTAAACCGGCCCTTGGGGGCTAGGAGAGTTCACAGATTGAAGTACATACGCAGATAAGCATATGGAAGTTACCTCATACTTCTCTTTCATCATATTAACCAGACCAGCTTCATAGTCACGGCTGGTGTATAGCCGGTTCAGATAGCCGGAGTGGAGATCTTGGGCGTTCAGAGCGGCATAAGTTGTCAGATCGGCATTCCATTTTCCCTTGCCAATGGCAGCAAATTCTTCCTTGGCAGTGTGTCTGGATAAAGCAACAGGATTGCCTGGCTCTGTGCGACCAATGCCAGTAATAACAACCTCATCATCCTTGGCATCGCCGGTTTGCACTGGGGCCATTGGCTTATCAGTAGGCTTTGATGGACTAGTGGATTTCTCAATCCGGATGGGGCTTGTGGGCTGGTTGACAGGGCCTGAGGTGTCAATAGGCCTTTCTTCAGCAATCAAATCGTCATCCTGCTGTGGTGGATCATTGGGTATATCTTCATGAATAGCCGCTTCAAGATCTGGTGTTTTACCCGGTTCAGGGACGGCGTCCTCCTCGGCCGCTTTATCCAGGCGAGCCTTCTTGCTCGGCCTAGGCTTGGCCCTGAAAGGAATAACAAAGTCAAATACAGCATATGTTCCAAGGTGATGTACCAGAAATATTATGATAAGTATAGCTAAACCAAGCACCGTTTCGAGCGGTGGCAGCTGAGTAGCCGATGACTCGCCAGAGGATGAGTGGGAAGTAACCTGATAATCGGAGTCAGATGGATTAAGAGGTTGACGAAAACAGCCCGCTTTAGGACAAGCACTGGCAAGCAAATTAGAGACCTCTGAACGGCATTTCCGAACCGGACTGTTCGGTAAAATGGCGGAGGTAACTACCTGGCCGCTGTGCCGGGTTGTGCGGTGAGCTTCATGCTGTTGGGTCTTCATAAGAAATTTGGGATCCAAGTAATCAAGAGGATGAGAAAATTTAACCTTCCAGTTTGTCTGACGGATTTTTAGCGAAGGCAAAGGGTTTGAATCGGAAGAGAGAGTAATTACCTCTGCAGCATTAGCATGGCTGGCTTGGGCATCATCCTGACAAATGTCATCATCAATCAGGCATGTGAAAAATAAGCCAAGTGAGTCAAGCTCTACCTCAAGGTCCGGATTACCCACACCATCATTAGCGGCCGGATCAGAACATGCAGTAGTTTTCTTCTTATGAGCAGGCCGTTTCACGACTTTAGTCTTTGGCCGGGTTGGTCTTTCCAGTTTGTCTGTTTTTTCTGGCTTCTCCTGGGGAAGCTTCTTGCTCCAAAACGGATCATCGCCCTGTTTAAACAGACATTGATATTAAACAATGACCAGATATATCAATAACAGGTTCAGTAAAAAGAAAAATCAAACTCTTACAGCTGGCGGTTTGTTGGTGGCATAGAAGGGAAGCAGGCCGGTTCGAGCACAGATGTGTTCCGGTTCATTCAGCATTTTATTCACAGCCTCTGTGATTTCTTCGTCGGTGAGCTGGATGTTAGCATGTCGCAGTGGGTCATCAACACTGCCAGTATACTCGCACATCAAACCGGAGCGCTGACTAAGGGGCAGTATGCTCCACGATATCCAACAGCGAGCGAGATCAACCCCTGTTAAACCATTGGCCATGAAGGCTCTGAGCTTGGACAGTTGAGGAGCGTATTTGCTTCTCTCCTTGGCAGTCAACCTTTGCGGAAAGGGGTGTGTATTGCTAAGCCGCTCTGGACGAAAGCCAGGCAAATGATTTTCATCAGCAGGGGAGGTGTCTTTGCAATAGAACCATGTTTGATTCCACTCTTTGGGGTGGCTGTGCAGTTTGGCGTGAGGGTATGTGACCTCTTTCCTTTTCTGAATCGCCACACCACCCAATTCCGTATTAGAACCGTTAGTAAACTCAGTACAGCGGTTTAGATGGAAGCAGTCTCTGAACAACTCAACTGTGGGCTCCTCTTGAAAGAACACCTCACAGAGCACTTGGAAGTGACACATGTTTGTAATGGAGTTGGGGCCAGTGTCTTGAGGGCGGAGTTGAAAATTGGCTAAAACATCCCGATAAATTTAGAACCGGGCGGCTTAAAGCCCCGGGCTAAGTGATCTACGAAAACGACGACCTCTCCTTCTTGAGGTGTGGGAGGGCATTCTTTGCCAGGGACCCTCCAATGGATGGTATCTTTGCTGCCTAAAGCGCCGATGAGGACTAAATTGTTCAGTTGAGTCTCTGTGACACGAGAAGGAACCCAGTTGCACTCATATACTTGCTTGGCCATGATGAAATCTACAAGATAGGTGATTCAGGTTCAAGAATGCATTGATTAAAGTACACTGGTATGTACAATGTTAAACCGGAGATAGCTCTATCTAAACCGGAGTTTTATGAAGCAACATCATTTGGCGGTTCAACAAGGGGACTAATGGTATATACCGGTTTGTTAATTTTTTCTACACCAAGTTAAACCGCCGGATCTAAGCATTGAAACAGTTGAGATTGCGGATGGGTAAGTTTACATAAACAGATTTCACAAGATTTCTCTACAGCGATGGATCTGAAGCAAGTTCAGAAAAGAAGGAAAATATTCAAAAGCTCAAAGCAGAACAATATTGAATCAATAGGCGGAAATATATGTGAGATCTATGGTTTAGGCATGAAACTAAAGGTGGATACTAAAAGTTATCACTACACAGAGAAGGGGTTCACAGATGTATCCGGGAGCTAGCATACGAACATGAACAGGTGATAAACGCAGCAAGAACACGAAACCCTAGAACAGATCTATGTTGAGAAGAGCGGAAGACCTACCAGAGCTGAGGAAGATGCGGAAGGTCGCCGCAGTTTTCTAGTACGCTCAGGTTGATGTGGCGGCCAAAGTCGATGTAGAAGACGACGACGGCGGCGGAGCTCTGAGACTGGCGATGCAAGGAAGACGAAGAGGAAGGGCACGAAGGGGAGAAAAGAAATGACCCTTCGGCCCTATTTATAAGGCAAAAAGACATGTGTCAGGCGCGTGAATCCGGGAACCGAAAATTTCGGAAGCGGAGCTGTCGCCTCGGTTGTTGTGAGTTTATTAAACAAGGAGATATCATGGGTGTTTTCTTTATGACAGATGACGTCACCTCGGCTTACAGCAACTGGAGAGGATGACATCATGGAGGTTCAGCAACTACGAGAAGATGTTGAAGATGAAGATTTTGCTAAGGATTGACATGAACCCATTCAAATCAATCTGGGGCCTAATGTTGGGAATATTACTATTGGGCGTAAACCGGCCTATGTGGGCCGGATTAACTTCATCAGTAACTCAAGAGTGTTAAAGCCCAAGAAGATAGATGAGGGCCTGAGGCCCGTAGTCGGTTTAAGACTTGTAGTCGTAAACCGGCATCTGTATGTAAACTTGTATTGTAAGATAGGAATAAGGAGAGACCAACCCGGGTACGAATATGAACCGGTGTTAGGACTTTGTGAACCGACGGGCGTCACCCGTATATATAAGGGGACGACCCGGCGGCGGTTTAGGAGGACAGACAACAACCCGAGACTTAGGCGAAGCTTGTTTGCTCCCTAGTCATCGAAACCCCATCAATTCCATCACAACTAGACGTAGGCTTTTACCTTCATCGAAGGGGCCGAACTAGTATAACTCTCTTGCGTCCCTGTGTCCGCTTTAACCCCTTCAAGCTAACCCGTTGTGATGGCTCCACGACTAAGTCCTTTCACGAGGACATTTGCCGTGACAAAACCACGACACAGAGCACCAGGAAACAAAAGGATTTCCCACAAGAAATCAAAACAGTAAACTTACTTCACGTGACGAGCAGAACGGCGCCACCAGAGATACGCGCCATACGGCCTATCCCAAAGGAGTCTCGCCAATGGTTGTTAAAACCGATAACCTTCGACCATCAAGATTACTCTAGAAGTATCCGGAACACAGGCTGGACTGCCTTGGTATTAGATCCAATAATCGGCGGACTCCACTTTACAAATGTCCTGATGGACGGCGGCAGTGGTCTAAACCTGTTATACCAGGACACAATCCGCAACATGGGGATAGACCCAACAAAAATTCGCCATAGCAAAACCTCCTTTCAAGGTGTAACGCCAGGCCCGAATGCCCGCTGCATGGGTTCTCTCCGGCTAGAAGTTATGTTCGGTTCCCCCGATAACTTCCGTTGCGAACAGCTAACTTTCCACATCACCCCATTCTCAAGTAGCTATCAAGCACTGCTGGGACGCGAAGCTTTCACCCGCTTTAACACAATACCGCATTGTGCATCTCTTACGCTTAAGATGCCCGGTCCACGAGGCATCATCTCACTAAAGGGAAAACATTGAGTGTTCCTCTCGCACAGAAGACAGTGCGGCTGCCTTGACAGCCCCACAATAAAGCGGCTTCACCAGCCAAAGCACCTAAACAGGTCGTTAAGACCACAGACACGGCTAGACGAGTCTGGCATAAACATACAATTGATAAAGGCTTAATAGCCGTATACCCCTGTACTAGGGGCTCCGCACATATAAAACAAGAGACAATAAAGCTCAGTTTTACCCATTTTGATTTATACTTTGTTTATTTAGTATAACTTATGTTCGGCACGATCTTTCTTCAACTAAGTTCCTCTCTTTTACAGATGAACACCGTGCTACGCCCGTCCAGGATACGGCACAACGGAGACACAGGCGCAGACATGCAGCAGGGACCCGTTCCAAGGATTCTTTTCAGATTAAGACCCTGCGTAAACCTTTTTTACTATCTCTTGTTGATACACATCCCCTGGTTTCTTGGTATAACCAAGGAGGAGGCTGGCGTTTTGGCATGTGGCCACGTCAGAGTTTTGCACGTACCTGGACACTAGGGGCTTATTACTAAGGGCCTTATCCCGCCCATCCTCATAAAGACCGAATACCTTAGGGAGTGTTCGGCGTCGCGAGTTTGGCCTTATATGCATCAGCTCCGAATCATGTCTTTGGTCAAATGTTGGGTTTGCCGGGCTCCTGTGTTTTGCTGCCTTACGTTCCGCTCTATCGGCTAAGGCGGCACCAGGAGAACTACTACGATTGTGCCCCGGTTCGGCCTGGCGAGCACCTCAGTAGAGAAAGCCGAAAACTGACTGTCATGATATAGCGTGAGACTGGTCAACCACTCGATGACTTACCGGAATCTTTAGGATTCCTCCGCAGTAACGAAGGGCCTTTTCCCGGCCAGGCACATACGCGCCCCGAGTTCAGGCGAGCGCAGGCGCCACCAGGGGCTATATAAGTATCCTCACTATCAAACTCCTATCGCTAAGTGAAAGTGATAAAGCATCATAGTCTAATTGCCTAGTTCGCTGCGCTATCACCTCCTTTGTAGGACCAAGACGTTGGATCAAGTGTGAAAATGCGCCTTCTGCGAACACCCCCGCATTATGTGCGTGGGGCCTGAAGCCGACGAGTGCCATCTTTTAGATTTTATATACATATATGTTAAACGGCCGCATAAGAGGTATTATAATACTTGCAGGCACAAGTATAAAAAGCTTCTACAATTTATCAAAATATTTTTTACAATAATATATGCTATTTGAATATATTATCCTTCGAGCACTGCGTCTCTATTAAACGAGCGCCTTGCAGAACTTCCTGAAAATAGTGCTCGGCAGGTACTCGGCTTCCATCCGAGTCTAGGGATGCAACAGCGGTGGCCTCCATTTCCGCCCAGTATGTCTTGACACGGGCAAGAGCCATCCGCGCACCCTCTATGCACGCTGACCTCTTCATCGCATCGATATGTGGCACCGCACTAAGGAACTGCTGCACCAAGTTGAAATAACTTTTCGGCTTTGGCCTCTCTGGCCACAGATGACTCATGACATACTTCATGGCGAGTCCGGACAACCTATTCAGCTCGGCCGATTCGGCCAAACGATCGGCTAATCACAGTGGACGCTCTGGATTGTGGAAATGCGACCAAAAGAGCTTTTCCACTTCGCGATCTTCTTGATCTTGGAAGTGTTCGGCCGCATCTGCGGCACTCGCTGCCAAATCTACATAGGTGTCCGCCGTACTCCACATCCGGTTTAACGGAGCATGTTTAGGATCACAGAACTTCCTCCGCAGCATAAAGGGCTTTCCACCCGCGATCTCTCCGGCCTGACGCAGCTCCTCCTTCATAGCTCTCATCGCAGAGCGAGCATCCTTGGCATCGGCAACGGCCTTCTCCAGGTCCATCTGTTCCGCCTGATCTTCTTTTTCAAGAAGTTTGCAACGGTCAGTAGCGCTCTTCAGCTTCACAGCCATCTTGGCCATTTCCTTCTTGCTTCGGCAGTGAGCAACCTGTTCGGCTTTCAGCTCTTCAATTGCCTTTCCGGCAGCCGCATCACTTTTTCTGGCTTGCTCCTTGGCTCGGGCAAGTTCCGCCCGAAGATTCTCCATGGCAGCAGCACCATCTGCATCAAGCGCACACATTGTAAGATACTGGCATAAAGCTCCTCTTACCAGGTGCCGCCGGAGTAATTACATACCTTGTGCCTCGTCAAGCCGCTTGTTGACAAGCGCGATGTAGGCATCTACCATGTCAAGTTGCCTCTTTAGCTCGGCAAATTCATCAGTCCGGCTGGCCACCCGACACTTCGCCACCTACGTATGAAGGCGGCATATTAGACCTGGGATTATGATCCTCTGTGCGCCGTCACTTTTGACAACGCACAGAGTCTCAGGGGCTACTATCTACACAGGGCGCATCTTATTTATGCGCAACTGTCCAAAAAGGGTACATTATCTCACGTACCTCAAAACCCGTTAGTAAACTCCTGACGGCCGCGTGCAATCCGCTCTCCGCGGATGAAATCCTCTCAATCACCGTACCCATCAATGCACGGTGCTCCTCTGAGATAGATGCTCGCCCTAGCAGATCCTTCAGCTCCTCCAACCATGCACCAGACGGTGCCAGACTCGTCCGATGGCCCTTTTCGAAGGCCGGACGCGGAGGGCTTTGGGGGGCCATATGACTACCTTCCGACCCTGCCGGATTCGGAGAGACCCTCCGCGACGATACCTCAGGGTCGCCCGCCTCGCAAGGCGGTACGGCAGGGGGAGGCGTTCCGCTCTCCATCATCTCTGGAAGAAGATCCCCCGAAGACAAGCTCTGCTGAGAAGGGCTAAGGTCCGAGCTACAAGGTAAATTTTCAATTACTTTTCTCAGATATAAAGCAGGGATTTATCTCATTTCCTAAAAAGAAAACTCCTCTCTACTTACGGCTCGGTGGAGGGCTGATCCCCTTGAGGGCATAATTCGGCCGAAGTATCCCCCACCATAGGACCCTCTGGCGAAGATTTCTTCCCCCGCTTTGAGGCCATGGTCTCCGGGTCCTCAGGGGCGGTCCTCTTCTTCCCCTGAGGAGAGGAATTTTCGATTCCTCCCTTCCAAACAGCCTCCTTCGAGGATGCCGTAGCTTCCTAGTCCCCTCCCTTGCTTTCCTCCGAAGGCACAACCTCCAACATCCTGACTAGCACGGGACCCGGCGTGGTCTCGGGGAGGGGGCCCGGACACCTGATTAGCTTTGCTTTCGCTATCCACTCCTGTTTAAAGGACAACTCTTTTAAGGGCAATTTTCTAAATATGCGGATTGCGAGTCTGGGCACAGGGCTACTTACTTGAGTATCCGGGCGGTTGCAGCTCAGACCTGCGTCCTCGGTCAAGTCCGGACACATTGCTTGTGATCCGAAGAATAATTTGTACATCTCCACGGGCGTCGCGCCCATAAAATGTTGGAGTGCTCGTGGTCCCTCCGGATTGAACTCCCACAGGCGGAGGGGGCGACGTTTGCAGGGCAGAGCTCGACGAATCAGCATAACCTGTGAAACCGCGACCAGACTAATATCTCTTTCTAGGAGATCTCGAATGCGGCCCTGCAAGAAGGGCACGTCCTTGGACGAACCCCAGTCCAGTCCTTTATTGACCCATGACACTAGCTGTGGTGGGGGACCCGAGCGAAAGGCAGGTGGCGCCACCCACTTGGTGCTCCTGGGAGCAGTGATATAAGACCACTCTCGTTGCCATAGGCTGGACTCCTCTTGAAAAGAGCCCTCGGGCCATGGAGCACCAGCATTCTTGCTTATAAAAGCACCTCCGCACTCCGTGTGCCGTCCCTCGATCATCTTCGGCTCTACTTTGAAGGTCTTGAGCCATAGTCCGAAGTGAGGAGTAATACGGAGGAAAGTTTCACACACGATGATGAATGAGGAAATATGGAGGATGGACTCTGGGGCTAAGTCATGAAATTCCAGCCCATAATAATACATGAGCCCCCTCACGAAGGGATCCGTCGGGAAGCCTATCCCCCGAAGGAAGTGAGACATGAACACCACACTCTCACCAGGCTTGAGAGTGGGAATGACCTGCCCTTGAGCAGGCAGCCTATGCCAGATTTCGCTGGTCAAGAACCTGGCCTCTCTCAACTTCAGCACGTCCTCCTCCGTGATGGAGGAGGGCATCCATTGGCCTCGAAGGTCGGAACCGGATGTCGAAGGTCCGAAGCGCCTGAAATCTGGAGCCTTGGGTGCTGGAACTCGAGGCGAAGGGCGAACTCGTTTGAGATTGAAAGAAAGGAGTAAGGCTTTGGTCTCTTTATAAGTGGTTGAATACCAAGGGCCCTCCCCGTGACCGTTTGGGACTCGCCTTTGATCGAGAAAACATACCAACAGGTACGGTTGGGTTACCCACGCCCGTATTGATGAGAATCCCGGAATAAGGGGACACGATCTTTGCTTTAACAAGACGTGCCAAGGAAACCGCCTCGCTAAACGCGCTGAGGTGGGACAGTAAAACGATTCGAATAAAGACTTGGCCGTAGTGTGATGTCACGCTACGGAATACGTCAGCAGATTATATTTGGGTAAATATTATTCTCTCTATGGCAATATGTGGAAACTTATTTTGCAGAGCCGGACACTACCTTTGTGTTCGAAATCTTCTATGAAGTACTTGGAGGAGGAACCCGCCTTGCAATGTCGAAGACAATCTGCGCGCCGGACTCGTCGTCATTGAAGCCTGGTTCAGGGGCTACTGAGGGAGTCCTAGATTAGGGGGTGTCCAGATAGCCGGACTATACCTTCGGTCGGATTCCTGGACTATGAAGATACAAGATTGAAGACTTCGCCCCGTGTCCAGAAGGGACTTTCCTTGGCGTGGAAGGCAAGCTTGGCGATACGGATATGTAGATCTCCTACCATTGTAACCGACTCTGTGTAACCCTAGCCCTCTCCGATGTCTATATAAACCGGAGGGTTTTAGTCCATAGGAAGAACAACAATCATACCATCATAGGCTAGCTTCTAGGGTTTAGCCTCTCTGATCTCGTGGTAGATCTACTCTTGTACTACCCATATCATCAATATCAATCAAGCAGGACGCAGGGTTTTACCTCCATCAAGAGGGCCCGAACCTGGGTAAAACACTGTGTCCCCTGCCTCCTATTACCATCCGGCCTAGACGCACAGTTCGGGACCCCCTACCCGAGATCCGCCGGTTTTGACACCGACAAGAAGCGAGGCCAGGTGTGAGGTAGAAGAGAGGAGCACCTCGATCATTATATAGCTCGAGATCGGTGTACGGTGGGTGAAGTCCACCAACGCCGCTCGTCGCTAGATCGCCGGTGTTCGGAGGCGAATCCGCGAGCAGTGCCGACAGCGCACTAGCCCGCGAGGTGAGTGCACGCTGCACCGGCAGCTAGCACGCCGTGCACTACCGCAGTACGGCCTAGATACCCTGCACGCTAGATGTCGCTGGTGGAGAAAGCACGGGAAGGCGCGCGGGAGAGAGGAAGAAGGGAGAGCCAGAGGTAGAAGAAGAGACTGACAGTGGGCCCCAGGTCCACCTGTCAGCCAGAGGGAGCACTGTGCTCTCGGGTACGACCAGCGTATTTTAGAAAATTTAGAATTTAATTTTTCTGTATCCAAATGTAGAAATTCCTCATTTTCCCCCAACCAAGGATTTTTCCACGCAGCGCCAGTCGTCCACACTATAGTTTTACACCACTTATTGCCCTCTCACTGTAGCCATATTTTATTGCATGAATAAGACGGTTATTTGTGATTTTTTTGAGAAAGTAGGAGTAATTCTTCTCACAGCAGCCCTTAGCAAATCTCGAGGACGAGATTTTTCTTAAGGGGGTTAGTGTTGTAACACCCCAAAATTTTGGCCATGTTTTATTAATTAAAATTTTGCTAGGAAATTAAAATTTTATTTTCTAGACCTTCCTTTTTGATTTCGGAACCATTCTTTTCTCTGATATTGTGTAGTTTTTACCCCAAGTGAAAACTTTCCAAATGCATTTGTTGGACTTGTATACCCTCTCAAGAAAACATTTCTTTTATCAGTAGATTTATTTGCATAATTATTTACCCTAAGCTCTATTTCCTTAATAATGGTTTTTCATGAGTTTTGAGCCTCATTTGCACTACAACCTTGTGATAAATTTATTTAAAATTCCAACCAAAATTTGGGATGTCATGTGAAGTTTCCACATCACTTTTATGCAAGAATATATTTTATTCATTGGAGATTTTGAGCTCTACCCCAGGTTTTCAAAACTGGTCCTGTTTGTAAAATTGCACTACAACTTATTTAAATATTTCTTTAAAGCTTCCACCAAAATTATGGGATGTTAGTAGTAGCATATAATTCAACTTTATGCAAAAACCCATTGATGGTCTTTGAAAAATTTGAGTGAATCATCCTAATCTTCATTCTGGTCCAGCTTAATGAATTGTACTGCAACCATATTCTAACTTTCCCTTTTACCCTTGAATCTTTTTCCTGCTTATAGCACACCCTACCAAACCCTTAAGTCCAGGAGAGTGGACCCATTGGAGTATGTTTAGTCCATGCAATGATGCCATTTACATTCTGTCCAGAATTGGTTTTCTCAAAAACTTGCACTAACAAGTTTCTAGCTTTGACCAACTAACCTTGCCACCATCACCTACATCTAAAGAGAACCCAATCTAGAGATTTTGGCCACCCCAAGAGTTGCCTAGATGCCCTTGGCATTCTGTCAAGCACCTTGAGTGCATGGCTAGTTTTGGCATGATTTTGAGTTTGCATTATAAGCTTGATCCTCTGACCCAACAACCTTGTCCACTAAGCTCCTAGCTACTTCTAACCTAGACCTGCTAATTGCCAGCCTCACCCAACCTCCCTAGCACACGCTGGCATTTCGTCAAACAACTAGTGTGCATGCACTGGGCGCGCCCAGAGCGCACGTTTTGCACGCGCGCGCACCGAGCCGCCGCGTCTTGTTGTCGTCCTCCCCGCGCCCGTTCTGGCCCCTTCCCCACTCCCAGCCGACGCACCCGACCTCTCCCTCACCGCAGAGCCGCCCTGGCCCCCTCTTGGCGCCCCACAGCGCCACCGCCGCAAGCCGCCGACGACCGCAGCAGGACTCTGCCATGGATGGCGCCGCCTGAGCCACACTAGCGTGCCAGCTCACTCGTGGAACAGCCCGAGCTCATCCACAAGGCCGTTCGCTAGTGCTCGTCGCTGCCACGTCGCCCTGCCCGCTACAGAACGGTGGTTCGCCGATCTTATCTCCGGCCACCGTGGAACCGACCTTGAACGCCTATATAAGGAAACTCCGAGCTCGTCCAGGCCCTCGGGCAACCTCCAGCTATTCCCCTAGAGCTACCTTAGCTGGCAATCGATGAGAGGAAGGTCGTCTTCCCCATCTCCGGTCAGCTCGGCCGCCGCCACGTTCTGGTCCATTTCGTCGCAACCAAAGCCTCCCCCGCCCATCCAGCGCCACCACCCGGCTCCCCTTGTTCGTGCGGAGCAAACCATCACCTCAGCCTCGACTGGGAGCCACCATAGCCCAAACCCTCAATCCCTCCGGAAGCCACCTCCGCCGCGAAGCTCGCTGCCGACGACCCCCTCCACCCCCACCAACCTAGCGACCACCGGCAGTACCACCCTGGGCTGGCAGATCCATCCCCGCCCTCAGAACCCTGAGGGGAGCCACGGTTCACCGACGGCAATCGCTGGAGCCCTGCCACCGCTCGGCCAGAGAGAAGAAAGAGGCGCGGGCGACTGGTCAAACCTGACCGGTGGGCCCAAGGGACCCACTGTCAGTGACCCCGCGCCGGCCCGCGCTGGTTTAAGTGGAGGCGTAAACCTCAAAAGTACGTCTCCTCCGCCTCGAAAACGTATTCTCCCCGAAACGTTTTCTTTTTCTGGTTTTATTTTAAAATAGAATTTAACTAAACTTTGACTGGCTATAACTTTTTTAATATAAGTCCAATTGACTTGATTCTTTTTCGGTTGTTTCTCAAATTCTGTCTAGTTTATTTTCATATTTATTTAAAAATTTTCCAAACAACTTTTTTGTACTGTTTTGAAACTAGGTGTTGATTTGAAATTTTTCAAAATAGGATTATGGAGAGAGAAGAAAACTTTCAAAAGTTTTTGGGATGCACCCTTCCTAACCACAACTTGAAGGCAAGCATTCTGAACCCTGGCATAATATTTTTGTGTGTTGTTTGATACAGTTACAACACCACCTTGACATGGAACCTTCGTTATTTTTGTGACGATATGATCATACACATGAGTGAAAAAGGAAGATGCTTTGCTGTTGTGAATGGATTTGCTTGTGATAGTAATCACCCTCGTATGCCCTCATGTCTACCGGAAGGAAACCGGGAAAGTCTCTGTCTTGGGTAGACACGAGCTTACCCCTAGTTTCTCGTCGAGACGGTTGTGTCCGGTATGGCATGATGAGGTATGATGGGTGGTGATTCTGTCTATCGGTTGAAATATATTTGTTATGCTAATCATGCAGGGAACACTAAAACCTCCCGAGTCGACCATAGATCGAGTCTTGTTCCGGTAACCCCCATACTTGTTTCGTACTACCACTTGTCCCTGCCATAGGAAGGGCACAGTTCAGTAAGTTGTCAACCCCTTTCTAGCACACACCATACAGAGAGGCCATGGTGGAAGATACCGACTGCAGCCGGTAGGCATGCCACCTGGTCCAGGGGCATGGGTGTTTCGGTTGTAGCCGAAGGGGTAGCTCCCCTAGTTTGCGCGCGGTATAAATTTTGTGATCCCATGCTAGTGAAGGTTGTAGCCTCCCCACTTAGAGTTTCTCTTAACAGGTGTCGTGGGTGATTCCAGACACTGGTAAAGTTAAGCTGGTGTGTGCGAGTTAGGTGTGTTTTCAACTAAAAGACCGTAGACGGAATTAGTCCTGATGGACTAAAGGAATCCGTTGCTCGTGGGTAAAGAGTACACCCTCTGCAGAGATTATATCTATTCGAATAGCCGTGTCCATGGTTAAGGACTACAGTCTGGGATGGGTCAAGTGTCGGTCTTAGTGTCGGTCTTCGGAGGAAAGATTGCTAAGCCAAAACATGGATCATGACTTGTGACACATGATGATTATGATTACTATTATTATGGACTAACCATCTGAATTATTTGAATTATAAAGTATCGCTGGGACGGTTCTACCCCCCGGATATTCACTGTGATTACTCCTTATAAGCCCTTTATGTGGTGTCGCTGAGACGCCCAACTGTGGCATGCTTGTTATTCATATACTTTATAAGCCGTTTATGTGGTGTCGCTGAGACGCCCCACTATGGCATGCTCGTTATTAATATTCTTTATAAGCCCTTTATGTGGTGTCGCTGAGACGCCCGACTGTGGCATGCTTGTTATTCATATACTTTATAAGCCCTTTATGTGGTGTCGCTGAGACGCCCGACTGTGGCATGCTTGTTATTCATATACTTTATAAGCCCTTTATGTGGTGTCGCTGAGACGCCCGACTGTGGCATGCTTGTTATTCATATACTTTATAAACCCTTTATGTGGTGTCGCTGAGACACCCGACTGTGGCATGCTTGTTATTCATGTACCTTATAAGCCCTTTATGTGGTGTCGCGGAGACGCCCGACTGTGGCATGTTTGTTACTTATTTACCTTATAAGCCCTTTAGGTGACGTCGCGCAGACACCCGACTGAGGCACGCTTTATATTATTATCCTTTCGAGGCGTCGCTGCAGATACCCGATCGGTGCATTTTATTTCTATTCCCTGATTGTTTACTTCATGTTTTATTCGAATGACCTGCTTGCGTCCATCATGGATGTTTATTTTGTGACTGACGTAGGATCATAGAACATTTCAGAGCATGATTATAAAATTGTTATATTATACTTGTGTTCACAATGCTTGCGAGTACATTCAAAGTACTCACTGGCTTGTCCCTGGCTATTGTCTTGGCCAGATTTCTTGCGTGGAGAGGAGCCCTGCAATGACAGCCCCGGAACCTAGGCAGTGATGATAGCAGACTCGCGAAGATATGAGTTATCCAGGTCAGCTATTCCTGTGGGAAATGGAGTCCCATAGACGCCGATGATCCGCAAACCACTTCCACCATCAACCACTAGAAACCATTTGTTGTAATCATAGGCCAGAATGGTCTTGTACTACATATCTTGTATTTTGCTTGGAGTTTCTGTATCAAGTTGGTGCCTCATCAACTAACAGTAATCCTGGAGCTGGTGAGCACAAGGGCAATTTTCTGGAAATTAATATCCAAAAAATCTGGTCCTAACAATAGATTGATCTTGGTGATGCGTAGAAAATTTCAAAATTCTGCTACGTTCCCCAACACTAGCTACCTCCTTCAACAAGGCAGGAGCTTACGCAGTCCAACCCGGCACGCGCCGCTTAGTCACTGACATCTATTAAGCTTCGGCTGATGTATACGACGCAGAACGCCCATACTATGCCCACGTGATGGTTAGTGCTATCAGGAGAGAGGCCCCTCGGATCAAATATCCAAATCGTAGTGGATTAGGAGCACGCGGTAACGAGCAGAGACTGACGATCGATGTGACCCCGTTGCCCCGTCTCGAGTACTTGCGGCAAGGGCTAAGAATGCCCGACCACGCCTTGTAAGTATCTCGCGGGCACCTTCCAGGTCAACCCGACTCCACATCACTCGCGGGTACTGTTGGGGATATGACTATTTGTGTAAACCATCCAGGAGGGGCCGGGTTACGCAAATAGAGGTTCATCAGAAGCCCAAGACCAAGGCATGAAGATGGTGGTTCACTAAAAGGCTTAAAGGCCCACAGGCGACTCTGAGGCCCGTAAAGATAAACCGCCATGATGGTATAACTTGTACTGTAAGGTAGAAGTAACTAGTCACCGAGCCGGACACTGTTTATGAGCCGGCCGGGACTCTGTAGGCCGTAGGGCGTCAACCCGTGTATATAAGGGGACGACCCGCCAGCGGCTTAGGGTGAGAAACAACTGATCGAGAGCCAGGCATAGCGTATCTCGCTCCCTGGTCATCGAAACCTCAAGCAATTCCAACCCAACTAGACATAGGCCTTCCTTCACCGTAAGGGGCTGAACTAGTATAAACCTCGCGTGTCCTCGTCCCGATTAACCCCTTTAAGCTTCCTAGTTGCGATGGCTCCACAATTAAGTCCTTGCAAAAGGACATCTGCCGTGACAATTCCACGACAGTTGGCGCCCACCGTGGGGCCAGCGCACGGTGGATATGAGTTCTTGAAGGGCAGCTTCGAAGGGCTCAAGGGATACGCAGTTGGCCGGATGACCAAGAGTCGTCGCGGCAAGATCTACGTCGACGACGAAGGCTGGGGCCCCGACGCCGGCTCAATTGAGTACAGGTACCGGGTCCCCTTTGGCGGAATTCACGTCTTCATCAGCCGGATTGGTGAGCCGGGCCCTGAGCCGGACAGCTGCACCGACCTCGTCGAGATGGCTCAGCGAGCGAAACCCGCCCGAGCTTAACCCGTCGTGAAGCGTGCCTTTGTGGGTTGCATCCACGGAGGTGAACTTTCTGAAGGATCTGAAGGTGATGGTGAGCCGGCCGTCCTCTCTGACGGTGATTCGTCCGCTGGCTCAACAGATTCGCTGTATCAAGTTCAAGATGGTGTGCTTGGGGGCAGTTCCGATGGCAACACTATTCCGGACCCCTCAGAGTCGCCAAACTGGGCAGGAGTCTTCATGGCTGGTACTCAACCCGGCCAAAATTCTACGTCCTCTCTGACGGTGATTCGTCCGCCGGCTCAATAGATTCGCTGTATCAAGTTCAAGATGGTGTGCTTGGGGGCAGTTCCGATGGTAGCACTATTCTGGACCCCTCAGAGTCGCCAAACTGGGCAGGAGTCTTCATGGTTGGTACTCAACCCGGCCAAAATTCTACGGCTTTAGCAGCGATAACGTCCGGGTTAGGAGCAGTCGGGGCAAGAGGCCTTGTGCGCTCACCGGCTCAGGTACTGATGGATCTCATGGATAAACTTATGGCCTTGTTAACTACTACAGTCGTCCCTGCGAACCAATCTGAGCATGAGGCAGAGGTGGCACAGGTTCGCGATGAGATCGCCTGGGCCAAGGAAACCTTAGCAGCTGAAGATACTAGATTAGCCACAGAGCGGGCAGCTTTGGACGTACGGGCGCAGCAACTTCAGGCAGAGGCCTTTCAGCTCACATTGAGCTTGAACGCATCTAATGAGGTAATGAGGAGGAGACATCAGAAAACTCAGTCCCGTTTACCTTAGATTTATGATGCTCGGAATCTCTTTGCTACACCCGGGGCCGGCCCAAGTAACCCGCCAGGTGCAAATCAGTTTATGACATCCGGAGCGGGAGGTCCAGTCCAGCCTCCGGTGACGGTGCCTCTTCACGGCAATATGGCACCGCCCCATTACGTACCAATACCACAGGGTCACTTCTCCAACCCCATGGAGAACTTAATCGCAGCATCAGCATGTTTGGCGGCTCTCCCAGTAGATGGTGATGATCCGACAGCGGTGGAAACCCGGAGGATCAGGGAACTTGTCGAAACAGCCCTGGCTCAGCAAGAGACCTACTCCTACAGCCGGGACATGATTCACTCAACTCATCCGCCCTAGTTAGCTCCGCCTCGTCAAAACAGGAGCCCGAGTTACAGTAGACACATGGAGTCAGAGGCCTTGTCAAGTAGCGCTTAGCGCCGGAACCAGCCCGGCGGGTATAACCCGGTTCAGGATCAGATACGTCAGGAGGACGAGCGGGCGGCTCAGCTAGCGGCTCAGCTAGCAGCCCAACAGGACTCACTGGCTTACCCAACGACTTCCGTTGAGGCGGGTGTTGCTACTAGAGCCGGAGGAGTTCCTTGTCTGGTACCGGCTCTACGTAATGTATGTCTGCCCAAGGATTTCAAGGGACCTCGAAAGGTGCCGAATTATACGGCTGATTTACAGCCTGGGGCGTGGATTGAAAGTTACGAGATGGCCATGGAGCTGCTGGAGGTTAGTGATGAAGCGATGGCTAAATACTTCACCATGATGTTGGACGGAACGGCCCGTTCTTAGTTAAAGGGTTTGCCACCCAATTCCATTAGTTCATGGGCGGAGCTAAAGGCCCATTTCATCCAGAACTTCAAGGACACTTGCAAGCAGTCTATGTCGATTGTGGACCTGACAAATTGTAAGCAGGAGGAAGGTGAATCTACGACTCATTGGGTGCGCTGGCTCAAAGATATAATACATTCGTCTAACAAGATGGATGCCGGTTCAGCAGTTCTCATGCTGGAGAAGAATTGCCGCTTTGAGCCTCTGAGACAGAAACTGGGGCGCCTTAAGCGTGATTGCAACGATATGGGGATGCTGATGGCGGCTTTAGTCAAGTATGCCGATTCTGATAGTACCAAGGATCCCGCGTCTGATGAGTAAAAGATAGGGAAGGGAAAGAAGAACGGTAATGGAAAGGGTCAGCAGCATAACCCGGCGAGTCAAGGAGGCAATAAGCGTAAGGCGGATGGTAACCTGGAATTTGTGGCCAATGCACAGGGTAACAATCAGAAGCGCAAAGGAAAGCCACCCCCTTGGTTTGGCGGGTCAGGTCCGTCTCTTGAGAAACTACTCAATGAGCCCTACCCGAAACACGGCACCCGGGAACGACCAACGACTCATTTATGGAAGGATTGCGCAATCATGAAGGCTTTCAAGAATTCTAATACGTTTGATGGCAATCAAGGCCCAGGCGGAGGCTCAGGAGCTGGCGGCTTTCATGGCCCGGGTGGCGGTTCAGGATCCGGTTTTCAGGGAAGCCAGGGTGGTTATAATCAACAGCAGTCTGGTCAAGGAGGTCAGCAGCAGCAGTAGTCGGGTTATTAGAGCCATCCAAAACAGATAAATAGTGGGCAGTATCACGTGTTCACCACAAGTTTGTGTAAACGTGATCAGAAAGTTCATAGGAGGGCGGTGAATTCTGTTGAGCCGGCAGTCCCTCGTTACTTGAGGTGGTCGGAACAGCCTATTGTCTGGAGCAGGGAGGATCACCCTCCCCGGGTTGATAATTCGGGTCAACTGGCCCTGGTAGTGGCACCGCAGGTTGGTGGTTATAAATTTACTAAGGTTCTCATGGATGGAGGTAGCAGCATCAACATCCTCTATTACGAGACCTTTCGGCGCATGGGCTTAACTGACAAGAATTTAAAGACTTCCAACACCGTCTTCCATGGAGTGGTGCCTGGTAAGTCGGCGTATCCTGTGGGTAAGATTGAGCTAGAGGTGGCCTTTGGAGACGAGCATGATTCTAGGGCGGAAAAGTTAACTTTTGAAGTGGTAAAAATCAGGAGTCCGTATCATGCTTTGTTCGGGCGGCCGGCTTATGCCAAGTTCATGGCGCGGCTGTGTTACGTTTATTTATAGCTCAAGATGCCGGGTTACAAGGGTACCATCAGTGTGCATGGAAGCCGAAAGGTGGCCCTGGAATGCGAAGAAGGCGATGCGGCTTATGCCGAGTCTGTCTGTGCAGCAGAGGAGCTCAAATTTTATCAAGATAACGTTGACCCGACGGATATGACCTCCCTCAAGAAGCCGACTACGGAGCATGACCCGGCCATGAAGTTTAAATTGGCTGCAGAGACTAAGCTTGTTGATTTTACTCCGGGCGATTCGTCTAAGCAAGTCAGCATCAGTGCCAACTTGGATCCTAAATAGGAAAGCGCGCTCATCGAGTTCATCCATGACAACCGGGACATCTTTGCATGGAAGCCTTCTGACATGCCAGGTGTACCGAGAGGACTCGCTGAGCACATTCTTAATATTGATCCGAAGTATAAGCCGGTCAGGCAGTTTCTGCGGCGATTCAATGAGGAACGACGAAAAGCTATAGGAGAAGAGGTCGCCTGGCTCTTGGCGGCTGGGTTCATTGTCGAAGTTTTTCCCCCGGAGTGGTTGGCTAACCCAGTGCTCGTGCTCAAGAAAAACGGCACCTGGCGGATGTGTGTGGATTACACAGACTTAAATAAGGCTTATCCGGTTGATCCTTTCGCTCTCCCCCGTATTGATCAAATCATTGATGCTACGGTGGGTTGTGCGCGTTTGAGCTTTTTGGATGCTTACTCTGGTTATCATCAAATCAAGATGGCAGTTAAGGAATAGGAGAAGACGGCTTTCATCACTCCGTTTGGAGCCTTCTGCTATGTGTCTATGCCTTTTGGGCTCAAGAGTGCCCGGGCAACTTATCAACGGTGTGTACAGAATTGTCTCCATAATCAGATTGGGCGCAATGTTCATGCTTATGTGGATGACATAGTGGTGAAATCCAGAGAGGCGGAAACCTTGATATCTGATCTCAGAGAAACCTTTGACAATCTCCGGGTTTACAACATGATGCTTAACCCAGAGAAGTGTGTATTTGGTGTGCCTGCAGGCAAGCTTTTGGGATTCTTGGTCTCAAACAGGGGCATCAAGGCTAATCCGGAGAAGATTAAGGCAATCACTTCTTTGGCTAAACCGGCATGTATCAATGATGTTCAGCGACTGGCAGGTCGAATTGCCGCTCTAAGCCGGCTCATAAGCCGGTTAGGTGAGAAGGCCCTACCGCTGTACCAACTGATGAAGAAGGCAGACACCTTTGTTTGGAATAATGCTGCTAATGTTGCTTTTGAGGATTTGAAGAGGCAGTTATCTGAGCCGCCAGTTCTTGCAGCTCCCATTAACAAAGAACCTTTGCTGTTTATTGTGGCTGCTAATTCACGAGCCGTCAGTGTGGCAATTATGGTAGAGCGCAAGGAGGCTGGTAAGGAACATCCGGTTCAACAGCTGGTTTATTATGTCAGTGAGGTACTCATCGAGTCAAAACAAAGATATCCTCATTGGCAGAAACTTGTTTATGGGGTGTTCATGGCAAGCCGGAAGCTGAAGCAATACTTCCAAGGTCACCCTATAACTATGGTAAGTTCTGCCCCCTTGGGAGACATTATTCAAAGCAGAGAGGCTACAGGACGAGTCGCCAAGTGGGCCATCGAGCTCGGGCCTCATGGTCTGAAGTATGTACCACGCACTGCCATTAAATCTCAAGCTTTGGTGGATTTCATCAACGACTAGACAGAGCTACAGGCACCTGAGGAGAAGCCCAATAACACTTATTGGACTATTCACTTTGATGGGTCCAGACAGTTGGAAGGCTCGGGGGCTGGAGTCGTGTTAACTTCCCCTCGAGGTGACAAATTTTGTTATGTGCTCCGGCTTATGTTTCCTTGTACTAACAATGCAGCTGAGTACGAGGCCCTACTCCATGGTCTCCGGGTGGCCAAAGAGATGAACTTGAGCCGGGTAAGATGCTTGGGAGACTCAGACCTTGTGGCTCAACAGGTGTCAGGAAAGTGGGACTCTAAAGATCCCCTTATGGCGTCTTACCGTCGTGAAGTCGATGCTGTGGCTGGACATTTCAAGGGTTATGTGGTGGAACACATTGATCGAAGGAAGAATGAGGCGGCTGATGCCTTAAGCCGGCTGGGATCTCAGCGTAACCCGGTGCCGCCTAACACCTTTCTTGATGTTTTGCATAATCCTTCTGTTAAGTTACCTACAGAGGAAGATCTGGCAATACCAGACCCGGAGGCACAGCTGGTGGCGGCTCTCCACGTTATCCCGGATTGGACAGTGCCTTATTTGGCTTACATGACCCGGGGAGAGTTGCCTGAAGATGAGACCTTGGCAAGACAAATCGCCCGGCGGTCCAAGTCCATGACAATTGTCAATGCCGAGTTACATCATTGCAGCATCACTGGAGCGTTTCAACGTTGCGTGTCACCTACAGAGGGTCAGGAGATCCTTCATGAGATTCATGAAGGCGATTGTGGTCATCACACCGGCTCAAAATCTCTTGTGGCCAAAGCTTTCCGTCATGGGTTTTATTGGCTGACGGCTCATGCTGATGCAGAAGACATGGTCAGTAAATGTGACGGATGTCAGAAATTCTCACGACGAGCCCATGTGCCGGCTCAAGAATTGAGGATGATTCCAATTACTTGGCTGTTTGCAGTCTGGGGGCTTGATATGGTCGGGCCTTTCAAAAGGTCTAAGGATAAAAAGACGCACCTCTTGGTGGCGGTTGACAAGTTCACAAAGTGGGTGGAGGCGGAGCCAGTCAGTAAGTGTGATGCAGCCACGGCGGTCCAGTTTATGAAAAAGGTGATTTTTCGCTTTGGTTTTCCACACAGCATCATAACTGATAATGGCATTAACCTCTCCAAAGGAGCTATGGAAGAGTTCTGTCAACGAGAGCATATCCGGCTTGACGTTTCAGCTGTGGCTCACCCTCAATCCAATGGTCAAGCAGAACGAGCTAATCAAGAAATCTTGAGGGGTATCAAGCCCCGGCTCTTGGTCCCCTTGCAGCGGACACCGGGTTGTTGGGTGGAGGAGTTACCTTCTGTACTTTGGAGGATCAATACTACACCTAACAGATCTACGGGTCACACGCCTTTCTTTATGGTGTATGGAGCAGAGGCAGTCCTGCCAAGTGACATCCGTCATGACTCACCTCGTGTGGTGGCTTATGTTGAGGAAGACAACAAAAAAGCTCGGCAAGACGCACTTGACCTGTTGGATGAAGAGCGAGACTTGGCAATAGCCCGCTTGGCGATTTACCAGCAAGACCTGCGCCGCTACCACAGCCGCCGGGTTAGGTCCAGAACCTTTCAGGAAGGCGACTTAGTGCTCCGACTCATCCAGGATCAATCCGACATGCACAAGCTATCCCCTCCTTGGGAAGGACCCTTTGTGGTCAGCAAGAATCTGAACAACGGATCATACTACCTTATCGACGTTCGGGAGCACAAAGACTCACGTAAGTCGGAGGAGGAGACCCGTCGGCCGTGGAATATCGCTCATCTTCGGCCTTATTATACTTGAGCCATCGGCTCTAATGTGTATATATTTACATTATGTATATTACATAAAGCAATAAAGCGGGACCTCTATCCTTTTTTCCACTCCCAAAAAAGGTTTATGTGTTTTCTTTGTCAGGTGGTGGAGATAACTAAGGAGAAGCGGATCATATCTGAATCCGGCTTTCCTTTGGTCCGGCTTATTATCATATCTGAATCTAGCCGTGATCACTTGGGGGCTTCCTGTTCAAACATAGGTCGTATTCGAACCAAAGAGAACATAGCTGTCGATACCCACTTGATCGGCATACTGCCAAACCCACTTGGGGGCTTCTTGATCATATTTGAATCATAGCTTAACCCCTTTGGGTCTGACGCGGATCGTATTCGAATCAGCGTCATTAAACAACTCTTATGGTCACTTGGGGGCTTCCTGTTCAAACATAGGTCGTATTCGAACCAAAGAGAACATAGCTGTCAATACCCACTTGATCGGCATCGCCACATCCACTGGGGGCTAACAGATCGTATCCGCATCTTAGCTCAACCCCTTTGGAACAGTTCGCTGATCGTATTTGAATCAGAAACCCTTTTGTTCATCATATTTTACAAGTATCAACATTGGATATCTTGCGACCCTCTTGAAAATACAATGGAGTACATTGCAATCCTCCAGGATTAAAATTGGTTACATCAGGTTGTTAAGAACCATGTGAACTTTTATGTGCTAATTTTCAGGAGTTAAACTTACCCTCGGGGGTTGGCTTATATAAGCCGGAAAAGCAGCCGTAAGAATCACAGGGCAGTGCAAGGCATTTCTGCAAAGGACATAACAGATTCATATAAACTACAAAGTGCATAGTGACGGCGACTTATGCAAGTATTAAGGGCCATAAGCATGCGCAAAGGCATAGCAAAACTCAAACTATTTTCTACTCTGTTACAAGACTCCCCGAGTCTGAATGATGCGGCATTGTTTTTCTACAACGACATAAGCAGGCGGCGCCTGGCAATCTACTCTTGGGGTTGGCTTGAAGCCTCCGGGTTATCCTTCTTCGCCTCTCCGCCGGCTACTTTGTCCTAGAAGGATGATGAGGCCCAGTCAATGCCACTCAAGGCCTCAAACTCAGCTTCATCATCTATTAAACCGGTTGGGTCGACTTCAGGGGCAAAGATGTGCTTACGGATTGGAGGGATCAAGCAGACATCATCGTAATGCGGCGTGGGGATTCTCCGATTCTCCTTGTCATAACCCAGCTGATACTTGGTGAGGTCAGTGTCGTTTCCAATTTGAGTGGCCACAGGGCGTATATCCCTCACGCAGGTGGTGAAATCCTTTTCATCAAATGGAGTGCCATCCTCCTTTAAACTTGGATACCCAAGAGCGATGTCGGCCGGGTCTAGCTTTGGTAACCAGGCTTTGGCCCGACTCAAAGCGGCTATTCCTCCGGCTCTTGCTTGGGCCCATCTCAACTCTTGAATCCGCTGAGGAAGTACAACAAGCCGTTGTAACACATCTTTCAAGAGGTGGGGCACATCATTTGATAAGGCTACAACGGCCAAGGCACATTGTGACCCGATGTACAGTTACTCTACTAGAGTATACACCGCCTTCAATTTGATCAGCAAATTCTGCTTGAGGTTTGTGCTCCTGGGGCCTGTATTGGTAAGTATAAGGTAAACCTCAGGTAACAATTGAAGGAATATTTACAATATTTAATGCTTGCTTAAGATAACTTACCAAAGATCGGTGAGACGATCCGAGATATGTGGCGTTGTAAGCCGGTCAGTTCGGCTGTTGCATTTGCCAGCGATGCCTCTGCTGTCTCGGCCCGGGTCACCAGCCCGGCCTTTTCGTCAGTCCAAATTTTCTTCTCCGACTCAAAATTTTTCTTCAGCTTCTCTTGTTCAGAGACGCTGAATTCAACTTTGGAGTTAGCCTTTTGAATTCCAATCTCCTGGGCTGCCAGGCGGTTCTTCAGGTCAGCAATCTCCGATTCAAATTGACTTATGGTGGCCTGTATTGCACTGGATAGTAGTCAAGATTACGGTAAATAATATTAAGTCCCAAGCACTTTGCAAGCAAAGATACTTGACACTTGGGGGCTAATGTATACTGAAGCTTTCTAAATTATTAAGCCGGTCCTGGATATTAAGTCCCAAATACTTTGCAAGCAAAGATACTTGACACTTGGGGGCTAATGTGTATCACAAGTTAAAGGTATTGTGTTACATCCGTTTAAATATTTTTCTTTAAGCCGGGCAAGCAGCTCTAACAATTTTTCTAAGTCTACAGCATATTTATTCATAAGCAATAGACTTGGGGGCTGGTACAGTAAGTATGATTGAAAGTAAGGAAGCATAAGTCATACCTCAGATTTTTGCTGTATTTGCTTCACCATGTCAATTTCCAGGTCATGGCTGCTTTGCACCTGGTTGATATAGCCCGAGACGATCTTCCAATACTCAAATGAGTATAGTCGGTGATATCCATCTTGGCCTTACGGCGTTCTAGCAACTCCTCTTTAGCCGAGCATTTGGCAAGGACGGTGGGCCTGGCCGGCTCAACGAATTGAGCCTTGAGAAAATCCACTTCTGGGTCAGCCGTTTTGACTGGGCTAGGTGCCTCCGGGTTAACAGAACCATCAAGAATATCTTCAACAGGCGGGTCAGAAGTTGGTGCTGCAATGTCTTGAGCCGGCTCAGGCGGCGGTTGATGTGTGGAAGAGTCGGGAGCCGCTATACCTTGTTCTGGTTCAGTCACCACAGGGTTTTGGGCCGGTTTATCCTTCTTGGTTTTCTTCCTGGGCTTAACCTGCACGCTGTGGGCAAAGCAGAGAAATAAGTAAAGAAACATGAAGAAAGAAAAACATAAGGTGAATAAATTGATATTACCCAAGGGCAGTCTTAAAAGCCAGCATGTTTGATTGCATGGACTCGCCGGATGAAGGAGAGGTATCCTGGTAATTGGAGTCAGAGGAATTGAGAGGTTGACGGATTAGACCCGCCAAAGGTAAAAAAAGGGTATAACTTGGAGATGACCTCAGTCTGACGCTTCCGAGTTGTGTCAGGCAAGCCGGAGGATAGCTCTGCATCCTTGCTGGTCCGGGTCTGCCTTCGGTTTTCAAATTGTTGTTGCTTCAAAAGAAAGTCAGGATCTTGGTAAGCCAAAGGGTGTGAAAATCTTACTTTCCGGTTACTCTTCGAATTTTCTGATGCGGCCGAAGCTCGGAGTCGGAGGAGATTATAGTTACCTCTTCCTCGACGGGTTGGCTGTTGCCCGTGTCTTCCTGAAAGAAGGTTAATATCAGTAAGGTAGTGATAAAGGAGAAAGGGGAATTAAAAAGTTACCTCTTCCTCATTATCATCAGAATCATCAAGCTGAAACAGCTCAGAAGCGCTTGGCTTCCTTTTCCTTGAAGTGGTGGGCTTGGCAGTTTTCCTTTCGGCTCTCTTGGCCGCCCTGGCTTTCTTGGCCGCCTCATGATCATATTGGATTTTCCAGAAGTTATCATTTGCTTGTAAAAGGTTATAAAGGGTTATGCCTAAGAATACAGTATAACATGATAAAAAATAACCCGATGGCTGGAAACTTACTGCAGGGGCCGGGTTCTTCTTGCAAAAAGGTAGTAAGCCGAAAGCGTTACTATTCACTATGCCCTCTTTCAACAAAGACTGAGTTGTAGCTTCCACTACGTCATCTGGTAAGTCTTCAGGACTATGACGCTGAGGGTCATCTTTCTCGCCTGAATAATTACACATTAAGCCGGGCCGGCGGCTTAACAGAATTATTCTCCAAGCAACCCAGACTCGGACCAGGTCAATGCCATCTAAGTCGTTCCCTAAAAGAGCTTTAATCTTCTTGATCTTGGGGGTGAGTGGCAGACGTTCAATAGCAGTCAACTTATCCGGCAGCAGGTGAGTAGGTTCAAGGCGCAATGCACGGAAGCCGGGCAGCGAGGTTTTCACCAGCCGAAGAAGTATCTTGGCAGTAGAACCATGTCTGGTTCCAGTCCTTTGGATGACTCGGCAATTCAGCATAAGGGAACAGGCAGTCTCTCCGCCTTTGAATCGATATGCCACCAAGCTCCAGACTGGGCCCGTTGGCCCGCTCATTCTGCCGGTTTAAATAGAACAATTCCCTGAACAAAAGTAGGCTGGGTTCTTCTTCAAGGTAGACCTCACAGAAAACTTGGAAGTTGCAGATATTTGACACGGAATTGGGCCCGATGTCTTGAGGTCTTAAGTCAAAGAAGTGCAAAACGTCTCTAAAGAATTTTGAACCGGGAGGAGCAAATCCCCGGCTCATGTGATCGGTAAAAATGATTACCTCCCCTTCCTTGGGTTGAGGTTTCTCTTCAGACGGGTCAGGAGAATGATAAGACATGACATCCTTCTTGGGCAGATGGCCAGACTTTACAAACTCGGACAGTTTTCTCTCTGTAACAATGGATGGGACCCAGTTGCAGGTAACCGGAGGTTCAACAGCTTTGGGTGCCATTGGATAAATTGAAGCCTACAACAAGATAAAGGAAATTTTCCGGTTTATTATAACCCGGAGAATAAACATTATTGGGTTATTTAGGATGGCAGCTTAAGAAGGGGCCTAATGACATACAGGTAACTATGTGATAATGTTTAACAGGTGCAGGTATTAAAGATGATTAAGGTTTTCTTAAGTCGCCAGAGGCAAGCGGTGCTGACAGCCGGTATTATCTTAAACCGGTTACACGGACTACTATGGCTGAAACAGAGTCAACAGACACAGTTTTTGGCTAAGTGTGGAGCAAATAGGTTTCACAAATTGCAATTATTATTTTGGATCAAACGATGCTCTGGAAAGGGAAAATTTATAGACCTAAAACAGTACAGGGAAGTTCATATACTCAAGGAGGGCTTCCAAAACAAGGAAATGAGATCTGTTTTCATATAGAATAAGCACACAACATCCTCCGTAGCAGTTCTATGTGGTTTTTACAATCTGAACAAGGTATTAGAGGTAAGAACTAATGGAGGTTGCGTCAGGCGACGATGAACATCGACGAACTCAAGATAGTACTAATGCAGATCTGAGAAAGGGGGAAAGAGAACTCACCGATGTGGAAGAACTGCGGAGGGTTGCCGTTATTCTCTGGTCAAAAAACAGGGTGATGCAGCGGCCTGAGTCGGTGAAGACGAGGTTTTCGACGATGGCGGCAGCGGAGCTCGAGTGGCAGAATAGGGAGTGCGAGGAAGAAGATGACCGGAGGAAATGAAAAAGACATAGGTCGCGCCTATTTATAAGGAGGACTGACTGAGACGGCGCGAGAAACGAGGAGACCAATACATCATTATCCAGCGGCCCCGACGCCTCGATTTTCGGGAGGGTCAGTAAAGGCAAAGATCCGTTGAAGATATGATGAATTAAAATATAAGTTTTATTGAAGATGATGTCACGATGATTTAACCTGGAGCCAGAGAATGACGTCACGGCGGGTTACAATTTTCACGCAAGACAGAAGACTAAAGGCCAGTTCATAAGGTTTTCAAAGATTGACATGAACCGGTTCAAATCAATCTGGAGCCTAATGTTGGGGATATGACTATTTGTGTAAACCATCCAGGAGGGGCCGGGTTACGCAAATAGAGGTTCATCAGAAGCCCAAGACCAAGGCATGAAGATGGCGGTTCACTAAAAGGCTTAAAGGCCCACAGGCGACTCTGAGGCCCGTAAAGATAAACTGCCATGATGGTATAACTTGTACTGTAAGGTAGAAGTAACTAGTCGCCGAGCCGGACACTGTTTATGAGCCGGCCGGGACTCTGTAGGCCGCAGGGCATCAACCCGTGTATATAAGGGGACGACCCGCCAGCGGCTTAGGGTGAGAAACAACTAATCGAGAGCCAGGCATAGCGTATCTCGCTCCATGGTCATCGAAACCTCAAGCAATTCCAACCCAACTAGACATAGGCTTTCCTTCACCGTAAGGGGCTGAACTAGTATAAACCTCGCGTGTCCTCGTCCTGATTGACCCCTTTAATCTTCCTAGTTGCGATGGCTCCACGATTAAGTCCTTGCAAAAGGACATCTGCCGTGACAATTCCACGACAGGTACCCCTCAGGGTCGACCCGCCTATCCAAGTAACAACTGTAAAGTCCAAGTATCCGTGTGTGCAAACATCAAGGGGAAAACCCGAGGAATCACCCCCGGTAAATTCCACTCGATGTAATCATCAAGGTGAACGTAAGAGGATCCCTGTCGGTGTCAAAACCGGCGGATCTCGGGTAGGGGGTCCCGAACTGTGCGTCTAGGCCGGATGGTAACAGGAGGCAGGGAACACGATGTTTTACCCAGGTTCGGGCCCTCTTGATGGAGGTAAAACCCTACGTCCTGCTTGATTAATATTGATGATATGGGTAGTACAAGAGTAGATCTACCACGAGATCAAGGAGGCTAAACCCTAGAAGCTAGCCTACGGTGTGATTGTTGTATATGGAGTTGATTGCCTACGGACTACAACCCTCCAGTTTATATAGACACCGGATAGGGTTAGGGTTACATAGAGTCGGTTACAATGGTAGGAGATCTTGAATATCCGCATCGCCAAGCTTGCCTTCCACGCCAAGGAAAGTCCCATCCGGACACGGGACAAAGTCTTCAATCTTGTATCTTCATAGTCCAGGAGTCCGGCTGAAGGTATAGTCCGGCTACCCGAACACCCCCTAATCCAGGACTCCCTCAGTAGCCCCTGAACCAGGCTTCAATGACGACGAGTCCGGCACGCAAATTGTCTTCGGCATTGCAAGGCGGGTTCCTCCTCCAAGTCCTTCATAGCAGCTTGTAAACACCAAGAGTAGTGTCCGGCTCTGCAAAATAAGCTTCCACATATTGCCATAGAGAGAATAATATTAACACAAATCAAATCTGCTGACGTATTCCGTAGTGCGTCATCACACTACAGCCAAGTCCTTCACTCGAATCGTTTTCACTTTTCCACCTCAGCGTGTTTTGCGAGGCGGTTTCCTTGGCACGTCTTGTCAAAGCAGAGATCGTGTACCCCCCTTTTACGGGATTCTCATCAATACGGACGTGGGTAACCCAATCGTGCCCGTTAGCATGTTTTCTCGATTAAAGGCGAGTCCCAAACGGTTACGGGGAGGGCTCCTGGTATTCAACCTCTTATAAAGAGACCAGGGCCTTACTCCTTTTCTCCAATCCCAAAACAAGTTCGCCCGTCGCCTCGAGTTCCAACACCCTAGGCTCCAGATTCCGGGCGTCTCAGACCTTCGACAATGTCCGGTTCCGACCTTCAAGGCCGATGGATGCCCTCCTCCGTCACGGAGGAGGACGTGCTAAAGTTGAGAGAGGCTAAGTTCTTGACCGCCGAAATTTCGCACAGGTTGCCTGCTCAAAGGCAGGCTATCCCTAGTCCCCAGCCCGGTGAGAGCGTAGTGTTCGTGTCTCACTTCCTTCGGGGGTTAGGCTTCCCGATGGATCCCTTTGTCAGGGGACTACTGTTTTATTACGGGCTGGAATTTCACGACTTAGCTCCGGAGTCTATCCTTCATATCTCCTCATTTATCGTTGTATGCGAAGCGTTCCTTCGTGTTACCCCTCACTTCGGATTATGGCTCAAGACTTTCGAAGTGGAGCCGAAGATGATCAAGGGACGGCACGCAGAGTGCGGAGGCGCTGTTATAAGCAAAAATGCTGATGCTCCATGGCCCGGGGGCTCTTTTAAAGAGGAGCTAGGCTTGTGGCAACAAGAGTGGTTTTATATCACCACTCCCCGGAGCACCAAGTGGGTGGCGCTTCCTGCCTTTCGCTCGGGTCCCCCACCACGGCTAGCATCATGGGTTAATAGAGGGTTAGATTGGGGTTTGCCCAAAGACGTGCCCTTGTTACAGGGCCGAATTAAGGATCTCTTGGAAGGAGACCTCAGCTTGGTCAAGGTGACGCAGGTCATGCTGATTCGCCGAATATTGCCCGGCAAACGTCGCCCCCTTCGCCTGTGGGAGTTTAATCCAGAGGGACCGCGAGCTCTCCAGAACTTTATGGGTGCAACGCCCGCGGAGATGTATATACTGTTCTTCGGATCACAAGAGACGTGTCCGGATTTAACTGAGGACGCAGGCCTAAGCTGCAATCGCCCGGATACTCAAGTAAGAAACCTTGTGCCCGGACCTTCTATCCGTATAATTGTCATAAACTTGCCCCTAAAAGAGCCGTCCTTTTAAACAGGAGTGGATAGCGAAGGCAAAGCTGATCAGGTGTCCAGCTCCCCTTCCTGAAACCAGGCTGGATCTCGTGCTGGTCAGGATGCTGGAGATAATGCCTTTGGAGGGGGAGGACAAGGAAGCTATGGCCTCCTCGAAGGAGGCTGCTCCGAAGGGAGGAACCGACAATTCCTCTCCTAAGGGGAAGAAGAGAGCCGCCTCTGACGACCCGGAAACCATGGCCTCGAAACGGGGGAGAAAATCCTCGTCAGAGGGTCCGACGCCGGGTAGTTCCTCGGCCGGACTACGCCCTCAAGGGGATTAGCCCTCCAGCGAGCCGTAAGTGGAGAAAAGATTTTCCTTTTGAGGGATGAGGGAAATCCTTGATTTATATCTGAGAAGATTAACCAAACCTTTATCTTGTAGCTCGGACCTCAGCCCTTCTCAGCAGAGCTCGTCTTCGGGGGATCTCCTTCCGGAGATGATGGAGAGCGGGAGGCCTCCCCCTGCCGTGCCGCCTAGCGAGGCGGGCGACCCTGAGGTGTTGTCGCGGAGGGTTTCTCCAAATCCGGCAGGGGCGGAAGGTGGCTATGCAGCCCCCCGGGGTTCTCCGCGTCCGGCCTTCGAAAGAGGTCATGGGACGAGCCCGGCACCGTCTGGTGCTCGGCCAGAGGAGCTAAAGATTCTGCTGGGGCGAGCTTCTATCTCAGAGGAGCACCACGCATTGATGGACGCGGTGATTGAAAGGATTTCATCCGTAGAGAGCGGATTATATGAGGCCGTCAAAAGTTTACTAACGGGTTTCGAGGTACATTAGATAATGTATACTTTTGTCAGTTGCGCATGAATAAGATGCGCCCTGTGTAGATAGTAGCCCCTGAGACTCTGCGCGTCGTCAAGAAATGACGGCACACGGAGGATCATAATCCCAGGTCTAAGATGTCGCCTTTGAATGTAGGCGGCAGGGTGTCCGGAATCGAGCCGAACTGACGATTTTGCCGAACTAAAGCGGCAACTGGACGTGGCAGATGCCGACATCACGCTTGTCAATAAGCGGCTTGATGAGGCTCAAGGTATGTAATTCCTCGGGCGGCATCAGGTAAGAACAATTTTATGCCTGTGTCTTACGACGTGTGTGCTTGACGCAGATGGTGCGGCCGCCGTGGAGAGTCTTAGGGCAGAACTTGCCCGGGCTAAAGAACAAGCCAGCGAAAGTGATGCGGCCACTAGGAAAGCCCTTGAAGAGCCGAGAGCCGAACAGGCTGCTCATTGCCGAAGCAAGGAAGAGATGGCCGAGATGGCCGAAAAGTTAAAAAGCGCTACAGACCGTTGCAGACTTCTTGAAAAAGAAGACCAGGCAAAATAGACGGACTTAGAGAAGGCCGCTGCCAATGCCAAGGACGCGCGCTCTGCGATGAGAGCTGCGAAGGAGGAGCTGCGTCAGGCTGAACAGATTACGGCTGGAAAGCCCTTTATGCTGCAAAGGAAATTTTGTGATCCGAAGTTTACTCCCTTGGACCGGATGTGGAGTGTGGAGGATACCTATCTGGACTTGGCAGCGAGTGCTGCTGATGCGACCGAACACTTTCGAGATCAGAAAGATCGCGAAGTGGAAAAGCTTTTCTGGTCGCAGTTTCACAATCCAGAGCGTGCACTGGCAGTGGATGATCGTTTGGCTCAATGGGCCGAACTGAGTAGGTTGTCTGGACTCGCCATGAAGTACGTCATGGGTCACCTGTGGCCGGGGAGATCGGAGCCGAAGAATTATTTCAGCTTGGTGCAGCAATTCCTTGACGCGGTGTCGCGTATAAATGCAATGAAGAGGTCAGCATGCATAGAGGGCGCTAGGATGGCTCTTGCCCGTGTTAAGACATACTGGGCAGAGATGGAGACCACCGTTGTTGCGTCCCGAGATTCGGACGAAAGCCGAGTACCCTCCGAGCACTATTTTCAGGAAGTTCTTGAAGGCGCTCGTGTAATAGAGATGCAGTGCCCGAAAGATGCTATGTTATGATAGCATATGTAATTATAAAGTAATATTTTGATAAACTGTAGTGGCCTTTTTTATACTTGTGCCTCC
>NC_041392.1:661658902-661760356 GCF_002162155.2 Triticum dicoccoides | reverse complement strand
TATACAAAATCTTAAAGATGGCAGTCGTTGGCTTTAGCCCCCACGCACATAGTGCGGGGGTGCTCGCAGAAGACGCATTTTCACACTTAACCCAACGTCTTGGTCCTACAAAGGAGGTGATAGCGCAGCGGGCCAGGAAACCGGACTATAATGCTTTAACACTTTCACTTAGCCATAGGAGTTTGACAGTGAGACTATTTAGGTAGCCCCTTGGTGGCAACTGCGCTCGTCCGAGTTCGGGGCGCGTATGTGCCTGACCGGGAAGCAGCCCTTCGTTAAACCGGAGGAATCCGATAGATTCCGATAGGTCATCGAGTGGCTGACCAGTCTCACGCTACATCATGACAGTCAGTTTTCGGCTTTCTCTACTGAGGTGCTCGCCCGGCCGAATCGAGGCACAATCGCAGTAGTTCTCCTGGTGCTACCTTAGCCGATAGAGCGGAACGTAAGGTAGCCGAACTCAGGAGCCGGGCAACCCAACATTTGACCAAAGACATGATTCGGAGCTGATGCATATAATGCCAAAACTCGCGACGCCGAACACTCCCTAAGGTGTTCGGTCTTTATGAGTGCGGGCAAAACAATCTTTATTAAAAAAAGCCCCTAGTGTCCAGGTACGTGCAAAAATTCTGACGTGGCCACATGCCAAGACGCCAGCCTCCTCCTTGGTTATATCAGAAAGAAAAAACTAGGGGATGTGTAGCAACAAGAGACAGTAAAAAAGGTTTACGCATGGTCTTAATCTAAAAAGAATCCTTTAGGACAGGTCCCTACTACACGTCTGCGCCTGTGTCTCCGTTGTGTCGTATCCTGGACGGGCGTCGCACGACGTTCATCTGTAAAAGAGAGGAACTGAGTTGAAAATGGGTCGTGCCGAAAAAGTTTAAAATAAGCAAAGTATAAAGTAAAATATATAAGATTGAGTTTTATTGTCTCTTATTGTATATGCGTGGAGCCCCTAGTGCGGGGGTATATGGCTTCTAGGCCTGCATCAATGATGATTTTGCACCGAACTCGTCTATCCGCGTTCGTGGTCTTGAATGACCTATTTCGAAGTTTTTTGGCCGGTGAGGCCATTTTGCTGTGGGGCTGTCAAAGCGGCCGCACAGTCCTCCGCTTGGGGAGGCGCACTTTAGTGCTTCCCCTTCAAAGAGATGATGCCTTGTGGACCGGGCATCTTAAGCGTAAGAGATGCATAATGCGGTATTGCGTTAAAGCGAGCGAAAGCTTCGCGTCCCAGTAGTGCTTGATAGCGACTTGAGAACAGGACGATGTGGAAGGTCAGTTTTTTGCGGCGGAGGTTATCGGCAGAGCCGAGTATGACTTCGAGCCGGAGGAAACCCATACAATGGGTGTCCGGACCAGGTATTACCCCTTGAAAGGAGGTTTTGCTGCGGCGAATTCTTGCTGGGTTTATCCCCATGTGCTGGATTGTATCCTGATACATCAGGTTTAGTCCACTGCCGCCGTCCATAAGGACATTTGAAAACTGGAGTCCGCCAATTATTGGATCGAGTATCAAGGCAGTCCAGCCTACATTCTTGATATTTCTACAATAATATAGCTGATCAAAGATGATCGGTTTTGACAACCAGTGGCAGGACCCTTTGGGGATGGGCCGTGTGGTGCGTACCTTTACGGGCGCCGCACGTTTTGTTATGTGAAGTGAGTTCACTGTTTTTACTTCTTGTGGGAAGTTCTTTTCTTTCTTGGTGCTCTGCTTTTGGGGTTCGTCCTCGTCTTCGCTTGGTGTGTCGAGCCCCTTGTGTTTGGCATTAAGTCTGCCGGATTGTTTGAAAACCCAACAGTCTCTGTGGGTATGGTTAGCAGGCTTCCCGGGAGTACTGTGTATCTGACATATCCTGTCCAGGATTTTATTTAGGTTGGATGGATCGTCCCTGTTGTCCTGGGGGGCGATTTTGCCTGATTTTGTCGTGAGCCTTTGAATCCGGCATTGACTGCCGTGCTCTTCGGACTTTTGTACTTAGTCCAGCAACGGTCCTTGTTGCGTCGCGGTTTTCTATTTCCATCCCTAGTTTCGGATGTACTTGGGTCGCTGGGGCTGCACCTTGCCAACCAGCTGTCCTCCCCTGCACAAAAGCGGGTCATGAGGCTTGTTAGTGCGGCCATTGTTCTTGGCTTTTCTTGGCCAAGGTGTCTGGCGGGCCATTCGTCTCGGAGGTTGTGCCTGAAAGTTGCTAAGGCTTCGGCGTCCGGACAGTCGACTATCTGATTCTTTTTAGTGAGGAATCTATTCCAGAACTGCCGAGCTGATTCTCCGGGTTGTTGAGTTATGTGACTAAGATCGTCTGCATCCGAAGGGCGGACATAGGTCCCTTGAAAGTTTGCTCGGAAAGCATCCTCGAGCTCTTCCCAGCTTCCAATTGTGTTTTCGGGAAGGCTTTTAAGCCAATGCCGGGCTGGCCCTTTAAGCTTAAGGGGTAAATATTTTATGGCGTGGAGATCATCTCCTCTAGCCATGTGTATGTGGAGGATATAATCCTCGATCCAAACTCGAGGGTCTGTTGTTCCATCATATGCCTCTATGTTTACGGGTTTGAATCCCTCTGGAAATTCATAGTCCAGGACCTCATCGGTGAAACCTAGGGGGTGTGCGGCGCCCCTGTATTTGGGTGTGCCAGATTCTGATGATGGCTTCATAGCGTTGCTTACGAGAGCTTGCTTTCTTGGCCCATAAATGGACCTGACTGGGCCATGATGCGAATCCTTAAGTGGGTCGCATGCCGATTTAGGTGCGGCGCCACTTGCTGCTTTATGGGGTCGTCTATCCGACCGTGTGGCTTTTTCATTTTTTGAATGCGAGGGCTCTAGGGCCTCTTCGTCGAATTCAGGCAGTAGCTTTCTTTTCGGATAGCTTTTAGTGCGGCGACTGTCGCCGTATTTATCTGTGGTATTGATTACTTTGCTCCATTTAATCCGGAGTGCATCTTCCGCTGTTTTTAGCTTCCGCTTCTGCTTTTTTAGACTTTGTGCAGTTGCAATGAGCCTCTCGTGGAGATTCTTCTGCTCCATAGGTTTATTCGGCGTGAGGTCGTCCGGAATGCCGTTTTCGCCGGAGGAGGGATGTTCGGTTTCTCTATCCGTGTTGCCCTGTTCGGACGGTTGCTCTAAGGCCTGCTCGTCGTCTACCGGCTCGTCCTGCTCTATGGCTGGGTTTTTGTCGAGGCGGGGCTTGGGTCGGCGTTTACGCCGACGCTTTGATTGCTTTTCGGGGGGTCGATCTCCCGTCCCATCCCCTTTTTCCTCGTTGTCGCTTCCTTTAGCAGTATCCACCATGTACACATCGTGAGATGAGGTGGCTGTCCAATGCCCTATGGGCGTTGGTTCGTCGGTATCTCCTGCATCGTCATCCATGCTGTCGATGTCTCCGGAGTCGAAGTTGAGCACGTCGTTTAAATTGTCGACAGTGGCTACCAAGTGGGTGGTGGGTGGGCTTTGAATTTCTTCATCGTCCGTATCCCATCCTCGCCGACCGTAGTTCGGCCAGGGCTCTCTTGATAAGGAGAGAGACTTGAGAGAGTTCAGGATATCGCCACAAGGCGAGTGCTGAAAGATGTCTGCGGCGGTGAACTCCATTATCGGAGCCCAATCGGATTCGATCGGCAGGGGCGCCGGGGGTTCGGAGTTCGGAAAGGAGTCCGGATCCTCGGAGTCACGGATCATCCCGAGTGCGGGGCTAGCGTTCGGCTCGATCGCCTTTGAGATCGAAGCCCCCGAGGTGACGTCCAACCGCTCATCCTCGATTGGCGCAATAGGCTCCGAGTTAGGGGTCGGAACCGATGCGTGTGCGGCCTCCAGGACACTGTCCGGAGGTAGAGCTAGATCATGCCCCTCGAGATAGTGCGGCGCGCTTGGCCGTGGCTCGAACCCGTCGAAGATCAAGTCTTCGCAGATGTCAACCGTGTAGTTTAAGCTTCCAAACCTGACTTGATGGCCAGGGGTGTAGCTTTCGATCTGCTCCAGGTGGCCGAGCGAATTGGCCCGCAGAGCGAAGCCGCCGAAGACGAGGATCTATCCGGGGAGAAAAGTCTCACCCTGGACCATATCGTTGTTGATGATCAAAGGAGCCATCGGGCCTAAAGGCGACGACACAGAGGAACTCTCAATGAAAGCACCAATGTCGGTGTCAAAACCGGCGGATCTCGGGTAGGGGGTCCCGAACTGTGCGTCTAGGCCGGATGGTAACAGGAGGCAGGGAACATGATGTTTTACCCAGGTTCGGGCCCTCTTGATGGAGGTAAAACCCTACGTCCTGCTTGATTAATATTAATGATATGTGTAGTACAAGAGTAGATCTACCACGAGATCAAGGAGGCTAAACCCTAGAAGCTAGCCTACGGTGTGATTGTTGTATATGGAGTTGATTGCCTACGGACTACAACCCTCCGGTTTATATAGACACCGGATAGGGTTAGGGTTACATAGAGTCGGTTACAATGGTAGGAGATCTTGAATATCCGCATCGCCAAGCTTGCCTTCCACGCCAAGGAAAGTCACATCCGGACACGGGACGAAGTCTTCAATCTTGTATCTTCATAGTCCAGGAGTCCAGCTGAAAGTATAATCCGGCTACCCGAACACCCCCAAATCCAGGACTCCCTCAATCCCCCCTCGAGGTTCACACTTGAGGGGTTGCACGACAGAGCCGTATCGGAAGTGGTTAAGGAGGAAATCACCCTCGATGACCACGACCGATTAGCTACACTACAGAGGTCTCATCAGGAGTGATGTATGAGGTTCCACCCTTGGCACTCGATGGTGACTCTATAGAGTCGTACAACTAGGGGGGTGATGTGCGGTGTCGGGGCCTGGACGTCGATCACGTTGCTCGAGTCATCAAACATAAAGCAGGGCAACTGGGACAAGGTGGGGGTCACTGATGGATCACTAATCAACCTATACTAAACAGTTTAGGATAAGCAGGTAAGGTATAAAAGCAGGTAATAACAACAGGCTATGCATCAGAGTAGGATCATAAAGAAAGCAGTAGCAGTTCTAATGCAAGCATGAGAGGGAAAGAAATAGGCGATATCGGAATGCTCAAGGGGGGTTTGATTGCCTGGTTGCTCGGACAAGAAGGAGGGGTCGTCGGTGACGTAGTCGATCATAGCGGCATCATCGGTCTCGGGGTCTACCGGAGAGAAGAGGGGGAAGAAAAAGTAAATACAGAGCAAACAATGCATCACAAGGCATAACATGACGACGGGCAGAGCTAGGGTTGCCCTAACGTAGTACTACACGTTGCAGACGGAGGGGATAAACATCCGAGGATGAATTTCCGGCGTTAGGCGGATTCCAGACAGATGAAAGAGAGGGGAAGGTTCCATGTTCAGCATGCTAGGGGCATGTGACAAGTGAATGGACCGCGCATTTGGATTTGTTGGATTTTTTTGAGCAACTTTCATATAGAAAACATTTTCATCCGAGCTACGGTTTAATATCTATGAATTTCTAAAGATTTAAACAATATCCTGGAATTATTTAAATTAACAGAAAGGGAAATATGACATCAGCATGATGCAATGCTGACATCAGCAGGTCAACAGGTCGGCTGACCAGTGAAACCAGACATGTAGTGCCCACATGTCAGCCATTGTAATTAACAGAGTTTATATTAAACTAAACTAAGCTTAAATAGCTACTGGGCCCCACATGTCAGTCTCTAATTAGTAACTAATTAGGTTTTAGATATTTAAAACATTTTAATTAATTAAAATAGACGGTGGGGCCCGTGTGTCAGTGGCACTGGCTGCCTGGTCAGCAGTTGACTGGGTCAACCCAGTTAACTGGGACCCGTGGGGCCCACTAGCAGTGGCACTGGGGTGGCCCCAGGCCAACCACGTAGATGGCGGCCGGCGTTTCGCCACCAGCGACGTCAGAACATGGCGGGGGCACTCGGGCCTCGTTGGAAACGTGCTAGGGGCGGCCGTTTCACGTGCGGTTGGCACCGTTCGAACACGCGCACGACGGTGCGTCGACTGGGGGCGGTGGCGTCGCCGGAGTTGGCCGGAGCGGCGCCGACGAGCAGCGAGGGCGGCGGTCGCGCTCGGACGACGACGAGGATGGTGATACGGGACACCGTTTTTAGCGCGGCCGGGCTCGTTCGAACAAGAAGACGATGACGAGGCGATCTGGGGTGGTGGCAGAGGTTGCCGTGGTCAGGAACATCGACGGCCAGCGGCGAGGCAGACGCCGGACTTCGGTCGTCGTCGGGAATGGGGCTGGGGTGCGTTTGCGGACAACCCAAGCGGCTAGACGAGGCCTACGCGGTGTGGTGAGCGTGATGGTGGCACGCACTGGACCCTATCGTCGCCGTGGCTACGCCGGCGACGAGCTCGCGCGGAGCCGCGTTCGGGCACGATGGGGAGAAGGAGCTACGGCGCCGGAAACGCGCGGGGAAGAGAGGGGAAAGAGGCGCATGCTCACGTTGGCCTTGTAGGTGGGCTCAGGTGGGCTCGGGGAAGATCGACGGCGATGAATCAGCAACGAAGGCGAAGACGGCCGTAGGGGAAGAAGAGGTTGCCAGGCTCGCTGCAGTGGCTCCCGGCTCGCACTCACGAACGTGGACGGGGTAGACGACGACGGCGGAGACGATGGTCACGACGGCGAGGCGAACGGGGCTCGGTTGCTGCGAGGCCGGGCGAGGCACGGTGGCGGGCGCGCTCGGGCAGAGGGGGGAGGAGCGAGCGAGTGAGAGGAGAGGAGAGCTGGTGGGGAGAGGGAGAGGCGGAAAGGGAGGGAGCAAGTGGGAGAGATGGGTGGAGGCCGAGGTGTCAGGGCGGCCTTGTCCTCTCCCGCATCGTCGACAAGGTTGTGCAGCGCCGACCGTGGGCGGGAGCACCCTGTAGCGGCCGAGTCCGAGGAACAGGAAGTAGGGGGAGGCAACCGGTGCAGGTAGTTGGGCCGTGGGGGGTTAGGTGGACTGGCTCGGGTGGAGGGGTGGGCCGAGGCCCAGGGGAATTAGTGGGGGAGGGGGCATTTCTCCTTCCTCTCCCTTTTCTCCTTTTATTTTTCTTTTTTAAGCTTTTCTGTTTTAGCTATTTTAGGCCACGTAGGCATTTTGCAAAAATGTTGGTTCACCACCAATATTACCAGGAGAATATTTTACACATGATGAACATTTTAGTTTTCATGTTTGAGTATTTTTTTGAAATTCACACACAATTTGAGATTGAATTCAACTGGAATTTGCAATGGAATATTGATTAAAGTGGCTAAGCACTGTTATAGCAAAATGATTAAGTTGATCTCTGGGATTACTGTAGCATCATTATGCCGGGGTGTTACAATTCTCCTCTTCTAAAAGAAATTCTCGTCCCGAGAATTAAGAGGTAGAAGGGAACAGGTCGGGGTATTCAGCCCAGAGGTTATCTTCGCGTTCCCAAGTGGCTTCATCTTTAGTATGATTCGACCATTGCACCTTGAGAAACTTGGTAACCTTCTGGAGGGTTCGACGTTCAGCCTCTTCAAGAATGCGGATAGGATGCTCTTTGTATGTGAGATCATCTTGAACTTCAATCAATTCCGGATCCACTTCACATTCTGGATCCTTGAAGCATTGACGAAGTTGCGACACGTGGAAGACATCATGAACATGAGAGAACTGAGGTGGCAACTCCAGTTGATAAGCCACCAGTCCACGACGGGCGAGGATGCGGAAGGGACCAATGTAGCGCGGAGCTAGCTTGCCCTTGACTCCGAACCGATGAGTGCCTCTCAAAGGAGTGACACGCAGATAAGCTTGTTCACCAGGTTGATAAGTTGAACCCCAGTGTATTCGATCATAGTTGCTCTTCTGGCGGGACTGGGCCGCCTTGAGATTATCCCGGACAATGCGAACATGCTCTTCAGCTTGTTGAATAATGTCTGGACCAATGAGCGTCCGTTCCCCAGTTTCTGACCAATTCAGAGGGGCTTGGCACTTACGTCCATAAAGCACTTTGAAGGGTGCCATCTTCAAGCTGGCTTGATAGCTGTTGTTATAAGAGAACTCTGCATAAGGGAGAGATTCTTCCCACTTCTTACCAAAAGAAATAACACAAGCCCGAAGCATGTCTGCAAGAATTTGATTGACTCGCTCGACTTGGCCTTGGGATTGGGGATGATAAGCAGTGCTCTAGGTAATATGAGTTCCCATTGCCTCTTGGAAACTATCCCAGAATTTCGAAGTGAATAAACTGCCACGGTCTGAACTGATCTCCTTCGGAATACCGTGGAGTGACACAATTCGGGAGATATACAAGCTTGCTAATTGACTAGCAGTGATAGTCTCCTTGACTGGTAGAAAGTGAGCAACCTTCGAGAATTGGTCGATGACGACAAAGATAGCATCATTACCTTTCTGAGACTTGGGAAGGCCAGTGACGAAGTCCATCTGAATCTTATCCCACTTCCATTCAGGAATCGGAAGCGGTTGTAGAAGTCCAGCCGGTTTCTGATGTTCTTCTTTGACGCGACGACAAACGTCACATTCTTCGATATACCGAGCAATATCTTGCTTCATCTTGGACCACCAATACTTCTAACGAATGTCTAAGTACATCTTGGTACTTCCCGGATGAATAGAGAGAGGGGTGTCATGCGCTTCTTTCATCACCTTCTCTGTCATAAGCTCGAACCGGGGTACGACAATGCGATCTCTTAAGTATAATGTTCCATCTTCACCAAGTGCGAAATCTCTTGATTTCTCTAAGGCAAGATCCTTTTTCATCAGATCAACATGAGCATCTTTGGCTTGAGCAGACTTAATTGCTTTCAGAAGAGTTGGTTCCAAGACAAGGTTATTCAGAGTACCCTGTGGAACTAGTTGGAGGTTTAGCTTGCATAGCTCTTCATAAAGACGGGGTTGAGCTTTGAAAACCATGTAATTGTTGCAATAAGACTTACGGCTCAAGGCATCGGCCATTACATTAGCCTTGCCAGGGGTATAGGATATACCGCAGTTGTAGTCAGCAATAGCTTCCATCCATCGCTGCTGGCGGAGGTTCAGATCTGGCTGAGTAAACAGGTACTTCAGACTCTGATGATCGGTGAAGATCTTGCAACGATTATCGAGAAGGTACTGTCGCCATAGCTTCAATGCATACATAACCGCAGCAAGCTCAAGGTCATGAACTGGGTAGTTCTCTTCGTGAGGACATACTTGACGGGAGGCATAAGCAATCACCCTGCGCTCTTGCATTAGGACACAGCCTAATCCTTGACGTGAAGCGTCGCAATAGATGACAAAGTCCTTGCGAGAATCAGGGGGAGCAAGCACTGGGGCAGAAGTCAGCTTGTCCTTGAGTGCCTGGAAACTTTCCTGACACTTTTCAGTCCAATCAAACTTAACGCCTTTGTGTAGCAGTTGGTCAGTGGCTTGGCAATCTTGGAGAAGTTCTCGATGAAACGGCGGCAATAACTGGCAAGTCTGAGAAAGCTTCTGACTTGCTTGACAGCCTTCGGAGGGGTCCAGTCAAGAACAGCCTGAACGCACTCTGGGTTGACGGCAATACCATCTTTGGAGATGACATGACCAAGGTAGGTGACTTCGGGTAACCAGAATTCGCACTTGGAATACTTGGCATAAAGTTGATGTTCTCGAAGCTTCTCTAGAACAAGTTGAAGATGTTCAGCATGTTCTTCTTTGTTCTTCGAATATACCAGAATATCATCCAGATAGACTACGACGAACTTGTCGAGGTAATCCATGAATATGTAGTTCATCAGACGAGAGAATGTGGCTGGAGCATTGGTCAAGCCAAAAGACATGACAGTGTACTCATAAGAACCATAACGAGTGACGAATGCGGTCTTTGGAATATCCTCTTCACGAACACGGATCTGGTGGTAACCCAACCTCAAGTCAAGTTTAGAGAATATTGATGAACTAGCAAGTTGATCATACAGATCATTGATCCGAGGAAGGGGATATTTGTTCTGAATTGTAGCTTGGTTGATAGGACGGTAGTCTTGGACCAAACGATTCGTTCCATCCTTCTTCTTTACAAAGAGAGAAGGTGCTCCCCAAGCTGAGGAACTTGGACGAATGAAACCACTGCGAAGAGATTTGTCAATTTCCTCCTTAAGTTCAAGGAGTTCATGAGGCGGCATCTTGTAGGGTCGTTTGGCAATAGGAACGGTGCTTGGTTTCAAGTCGATGATGAACTCGATAGCCCGAGTAGGAGGTATTCCTGGAAGTTCTTCTGGAAAGACGTCTAGGAAGTCGCGAACAACTGGAATCTTTTCAATTCCCTCAAGAGGTGCTGCGTTCAACGCATTCAAAGCATAAAGTCGTGCTTCAGTGTTTTGAACAATCTGCGCATGGTCGCTTACTATCTCATCGGAAGGATGTAGGAGGTGAACAACCTTGGTGGCGCAAACGATAGAAGCAGTATGCGCTTTCAACCATTCCATTCCCAAAATGAGGTCAATATTGGAAGACTCCAGAATAATGGGGGAAACATGAAATTCCAACCCTTCAATTTCAAGGGGGACGTCGCGACCAATCATGGTAGTTCGGCACTGACCCACAGGGGTGCGTGCCACTATCGGAGTGTTCATGGGCTCGCATCGAATGTCATGTGCATATGCAAAATTTTCTGACATGAATGAATGTGATGCCCCTGAATCAAATAAAACAGATGCCGGTACTGAATTAACGAGAAGAGTACCCATCAAAGTGGCAGGTTGGTCTTGAGCTTCATTCAGATCAAAATGATTAGCCTGACCACGACCATATGGTCTGGCATTGTGGTTACGGGGTTGATTGATACCACGAGCATTAGAAGGCAGAGCTAGTTGATTCTGATTCTAAGGGCAGTTCCTGGAACGATGGCCCGGAAGTCCACACTTGAAGCACAGACCATCATTGGGATTGGGAGTAGAAGCTTGGGGTGGTACAACCCAAAGGGGCTGCCTCTGCGGTGGAGGAGGCAGACGAGGTGCGGCATAGGACTATCTTGGTGCAGGTGCAGCTGGACGATACATGTTGTGGGGAATCCATATCCGATGCTTCTGCGTTGACGGGCCCGAAGACAAGCCAGCGTCACGGCTGCGCCTAAGTGTTCCCTGGTGTTCCTGAAGACTAGTCTCAACCTGAATAGCCTTGTTCACCAAGGTGGCGAAGTCGGCAAAGTCATGAGCGAGCAGTGCTAGCTTAATATCAAGGTGAAGTGCATCACGGAACTTTTCTTGACTACGAGCATCAGTTGCGATGTCTTCTTTATCATAACGAGACAAGTCCAGAAATTCCCGCTGATAAGCATCTACAGTATTGTTGCCTTGGGTGAGGTTGCGGAAATCTCGCTTCTTCCTGTTGGGGAACGTAGCAGAAATTTAAAATTTTCTACGCATCACCAAGATCAATCTATGGAGTAATCTAGCAATGAGGGGAAGGGGAGTGCATCTACATACCCTTGTAGAACGCTAAGCGGAAGCGTTCAAGTGAACGGGGTTGATGGAGTCGTACTCGTCGTGATCCAAATCACCGATGATCCTAGTGCTGAACGGACGGCACCTCCGCGTTCAACACACGTACAGCCCGGTGACGTCTCCTACGCCTTGATCCAGCAAGGGGAGAAGGAGAGGTTGGGGAAGACTCCATCCAGCAGCAGCACGACGGCATGGTGGTGAAGGAGGAGCGTGGTAATCCTGCAGGGCTTCGCCAAGCACCGTAGGAGAAGAGGGGGACTTGGGAGAGGGGGAGGGCTGCGCCAGAACTTGGGTGCGGCTGCCCTCCCAACCCCCACATATATATAGGGGCAAGGGAGAGGGGGGCCGGCCCCCTCAGATCCAATCTGAGGAGGGGGCGGCGGCCAAGGGGGGTTGCCTTTCCCCCCCAAGGCAAGGGGGGCGCTCCCCCTTTAGGGTTCCCCCAAACCCTAGGCGCATGGGCCCTCGGGGGGGAGGTGCCCAACCCACTAAGGGGCTGGTCCCTCCCCACATACAGCCCATAGGGCCCTCCGGGGCAGGTGGACCCTCCCGGTGGACCCTCGGAACCCCTTCAGTGGTCCCGGTACAATACCGGTAACCCCCGAATTATTCTGGTGACCGTATGATGACTTCCCATATATAAATCTTTACCTCCGGACCATTCCGGAACTCCTCGTGATGTCCGGGATCTCATCCGGGACTCCGAACAACATTCGGTAACCACGTACATCTATTCCCTATAACCCTAGTGTCATCGAACCTTAAGTGTGTAGACCCTACGGGCTCGGGGGTCATGCAGACATGGCCGAGACAACTCTCCGGTCAATAACCAATAGCGGGATCTGGATACCCATGTTGGCTCCCACATGCTCCACGATGATCTCATCGGATGAACCACGATGTCAAGGATTCAATCAATCCTGTATACAATTCCCTTTGTCCATCGGTACGATACTTGCCCGAGATTCGATCGTCGGTACCCCGATACCTTGTTCAATCTCGTTACCGGCAAGTCTCTTTACTCGTTCCGTAACACATCATCCCGTGATCAACTCCTTGATCACATTGTGCACATTATGATGATGTCCTACCGAGTGGGCCCAGAGATACCTCTCCGTTTACACGGAGTGACAAATCCCGGTCTCGATTCGTGCCAACCCAACAGACACTTTCGGAGATACCTGTAGTGAACCTTTATAGCCACCCAGTTACGTTGTGACGTTTGGTACACCCAAAGCATTCCTACGGTATCCGGGAGTTGCACAATCTCATGGTCTAAGGAAATGATACTTGACATTAGAAAAGCTTTAGCATACGAACTACATGATCTTTGTGCTAGGCTTAGGATTGGGTCTTGTCCATCACATCATTCTCCTAATGATGTGATCCTGTTATCAACGACATCCAATGTCCATGGTCAGGAAACCGTAACCATCTATTGATCAATGAGCTAGTCAACTAGAGGCTTACTAGGGACATGGTGTTGTCTATGTATCCACATATGTATCTGAGTTTCCTATCAATACAATTCTAGCATGGGTAATAAACGATTATCATGAACAATGAAATATAATATAATAATAACTAATTTATTATTGCCTCTAGGGCATATTTCCAATAGTATCCCACTTGCACTAGAGTCAATAATCTAGTTCACATCGCCATGTGATTAACACTCACAGGTCACATCGCCATGTGACCAACATCCAAGAGTCTACTAGACTCAATGATCTAGTTCACATCACTATGTGATAAACATTCAAAGAGTTCTGGGTTTGATCATGTTATGCTTGTGAGAGAGGTTGTAGTCAACGGGTCTTGCCATATTCAGATCCCTATGTATTTCGCAAAACTTTATATCGTAGATGCTGCTGCCACATTCCACTTGGAGCTATTCCAAATTGTTGCTCCATTATACGTATCCGGTATCTCTACTTAGAGCTATCCGGATAGGTGTTAAGCTTGCATCGACGTAACTCTTTACGTCGAACTCCTTATCACCTCCATAACCGAGAAACACTTCCTTATTCCTTTAAGGATAATTTTGACCGCTATCTGGTGATTTACTCCTAGATCACCTTTGTACCCTCCTGCCAGACATGTGGCAAGGCACACATCAGGTGCGGTACTTCAGCATGGCATACCGTATAGAGCCTATGAGAAAAGCATAGGGGACGACCTTCGTCCTTTCTCTTTCTTATGCCGTGGTCAAGCTTTGAGTCTTACTCAACTTCACACCTTACAACTCAGGTAAGAACCCCTTCTTTGACTGATCTATTTTGAACTCCTTCAAAAACATGTCAAGGTGTGCATTCTTTGAAAGTACCATCAGGCGTCTTGATCCATCTCTATAGATCTTGATGCCCAATATGTAAGCAGCTTTATCCAGGTCTTCCTTTGAAAAACACTCTTCAAACAACCGTTTATGCTTTCCAGAAATTCTACATTATTTCGGATCAACAATATGTCATCCACATATACTTATCAGAAATGTTGTAGTGCTCCCACTCACTTTCTTGTAAATACAAGTTTCTAGGAAACATTGTATAAACCTAAAAGCTTTGATCACTCCATCAAAACATATATTCCGATTCCGAGATGCTTGCTCTAGTCCATAGAAGGATTGCTAGAGCCAGCATACCTTTTAGCATCCTTAGGATCGACAAAACCTTTTATTGTATCACATACAACTTTTCTTACGAAAACTGGTAAGAAAACTTGTTTTGACATCCATCTATAAGATTTCATAATCGAAAAATACAGCTAATGCTATCATGATTCCGACGGACTTAAGCATCACTACGGGTGAGAAATTCTCATCGTAGTCAACTCCTTGAACTTGTGAAAAGACTCTTTCCCACAAGTTGAGCTTCATAGACGGTAACATTACCGTCCATGTCCGTCTTCTTCTTAAAGATCCATTTATTCTCAATGGCTTGCCGATCATCGGCCAAGTCCACCAAAGTCCATACTTTGTTCTGATACATGGATCCTATCTCGGATTTCATGGCTTCTAACCATTTGTCGGAATACAGGCCCACCATCGCTTCTCCATAGCTCGTAGGTTCATTGTTGTCTAACAACATGATATCTAAGACAGGATTACCGTACCACTCAGGAGTAGTACATATCCTTGTCGACCTACGAGGTTCGATAGCAACTTGATCCGAAGCTTCATGATCACTATCATTAACTTCCTCTTCAACAGACGTAGGCGCCACAGAAAACATCTTTCTGTGTTGCATCACTCTCTGGTTGAAGTAAAGGTTCGACAACCTCATCAAGTTCTATCTTCCTCCCACTCAATTCTTTCGAGAGAAACTCCTTCTCGAGAAAGGACCCGTTCTTAGTGACAAACAATTTGCCCTCGGATCTGAGATAGAAGGTATACCCTACTGTCACCTTTGGGTATCTTATGAAGATGTGTTTGTCCGCTTTGGGTTCGAGCTTCTCCGGCTGAAGCCTTAAGCATCGCAGCCCCAAACATTAAGAAACGACAACTTTGGTTTCTTGCCAAACCAATGTTCATACGACGTCGTCTCAACGGACTTAGATGGTGTCCTATCTAAAGTGAATGCAGCTGTCTCTAACGCATAACCTCAAAATGAAAACGGTAGATTGGTAAGAGACATCATAGATCGCACCATATCTTATAGTGTTCGATTACGACGTCCGGATACACCATTACCTTGTGGTGTTCCAGGTGGCTTCAACTGTGAAACAATTCCACAATGTCTTAAGTGATTGCCAAACTCATAACTCGGAAAATCCCCTTTTGATCAGATCGTAGGAACATGATCTTATTGTTATGATGATTCTTAACTTCACTCTGAAATCGCTTGAACTTTTCAAACATTTCAGACTTGTGCTTCATTAAGTAGATATACCTATATCTACTCAAATCGTCAGTGAAGATGAGAAAATAGCGATATCCATTGCACGCTTCAATTCTCATTGGATCACACGCATTAGCATGCATGATCTCCAACAAGTCACTTGCCCGTTTCATTGTACCTGAAAACGGGGTCTTAGTCATCCTGCCCATGAGGCATGGCTCGCATGTGTCAAGCGATTCAAAATCAAGTGACTCCAAACATCCATCGACATGGGGTTTCTTCATGCATCTTACGCCAATATGACTTAAGCGGCAGTGCCACGAGAAAGTGGTACTATCATTATTAACTCTACATCTTTTGGCGTGAACATGTGTATTACCACGACCGAGATTCAATGAACCATTCACATAGGGTGCATGACCATGAAAGGTATCATTCATGTAAACAGAATAACCATTATTCTCTAACTTAAATGAATGACCGTATTGCAATGAACATGATCTAATCATATTCATGCTCAACGTAGACACCTGATAACACTTATCTAGGTTCAATACTAATCCCGAAGGCAGATGGAGCGTGCGATGGTGATCTCATCAACTTTGGAAACACTTCCAAAACACATCGTCACCTTGCCCTTAGCCAGTCTCCGTTTAGTCCGTAGCTTTTGCTTCAAGTCACCAGTAATAGCAACTGAACCGGTATCCAATACCCAGGTGCTACCAGGAGTACTAGCGAGGTACACATTAATAACACGTATATACTTTGTTGAAATTGCCAGCCTTCTTATCTACCATGCATTTGGGGTAATTCCGCTACTAGTGACCGTTCCCCTTACAATAGAAGCACTTAGTCTCGGGTTTGGGTTCAACCTTGGGTTCCTTTACTGGAGCGGCAACTGGTTTGCCATCCATGAAGTTTCCCTTCTAGCCCTTGCCCTTCTTGAAACCAGTGGTCTTGTTAAACCATCAACACTTGATGCTCCTTCTTGATTTCTACCTTTTACGGTCTTAAGCACCGCGAACAGCTTCGGGATCAACTCCATCCCTTGCATGTCATAGTTCATCACGAAGATCTAGTAGCTTAGTGATAGTGGCTAGAGAACTCTATCAATCACTATCTTATCTGGAAGTTTAACTCCCACTTGATTTAAGTGATTGTAGCACCCAGACATTCTGAGCACATGCTCACTAGCTAAGCTATTCTCCTCCATCTTGTTGGCTAAAGAACTTGTCAGAGGTCTCATACCTCTCAACACGGGCATGAGCCTGAAATCCTAATTTCAGCGCTTGGAACATCTCATATGTCTTATGGCGTTCAAAACGTCATTGGAATCCCGATTCTAAGCCGTAAAGTATGGTGCACTAAACTATCAAGTAGTCATCAGGATGTGTCTGTCAGGTGTTCACAACATCCACAGACGACGTTGTAGGGGTTTGCACATCGAGCGGTGCATCAAAGACATAAGCCTTCTGTGTAGCAGTGAGTACACTCCTCGGACTACGGACCTAGTCTGCATCATTGCTTACAATATCTTTCAACTTAATCTTTCTCTAGGAACGTATTGAAACAGGGAGCTACAACGTGAGCTATTTGTCTACAACATATTTGCAAAGACAATTTAGACTATGTTCATGATAATTGAGTTAATCTAATCAAATTATTTAATGAACTCCCACTCAGATAGACATCCCTCTAGTCATCTAAGTGAAACATGATCTGAATCGACTAGGCCGTGTCCGATCATCACGTGAGACGGACTAGTCATCAACGGTGAACATCTCATGTTGATCGTATCTTCTATACGACTCATGTTCGACCTTTCGGTCTTCCGTGTTCCGAGGCCATGTCTATACATGCTAGGCTCGTCAAGTCAACCTAAGTGTATTGCGTGTGTAAATCTGGCTTACACCCGTTGTATTCGAACGTTAGAATCTATCACATCCGATCATCACGTGGTGCTTCGAAACGACGAACCTTCGCAACGGTGCAAAGTTAGGGGGGACACTTTCTTGAAATTTTAGTGAGGAATCATCTTATTTAAGCTACCGTCGTTCTAAGCAAAGAAGATGTAAAACATGATAAAAATCACATGCAATCAAATAGTGACATGATATGGCCAATATCATTTTGCTCCTTTTGATCTCCATTTTCGGGGCTCCATGATCATCGTTGTCACCGGCATGACACCATGATCTCCATCATCATGATCTCCATCATCGTGTCTTCTTGTAGTTGTCTCATCATCTATTAGTTCTACTACTATGGCTAACACTTTAGCAATAAAGTAAAGTAATTACATGACGTTTATGTTGACACGCAGGTCATAAATAAATTAGGACAACTCCTATGGCTCCTGCCGGTTGTCATACTCATCGACATGCAAGTCGTGATTCCTATTACAAGAACATGATCAATCTCATACATCACATATATCATTCATCACATCCTTTTGGCCATATCACATCACAAGGCATATGCTGCAAAAACAAGTTAGACGTCCTCTAATTGTTGTTGCAAGTTTTTACATGGCTGCTATAGGTTTCTAGCAAGAACGTTTCTTACCTACGCCAAAACCACAACGTGATATGCCAATTTCTATTTACCCTTCATAAGGACCCTTTTCATTGAATCCGATCCGACTAAAGTGGGAGAGACAGACACCCGCTAGCCACCTTATGCAACTAGTGCATGTCAGTCGGTGGAACCAGTCTCACGTAAGAGTACGTGTAAGGTCGGTCCGAGCCGCTTCATCCCACGATGCCGCCGAATCAAGATAAGACTAGTAACGGCAAGTAAATTGACAAGATCAACGCCCACAACTGCTTTGTGTTCTACTCGTGCATAGAAACTACGCATAGACCTAGCTCTGATACCACTGTTGGGGAACGTAGCAGAAATTTAAAATTTTCTATGCATCACCAAGATCAATCTATGGAGTAATCTAGCAACAAGGGGAAGGGGAGTGCATCTACATACCCTTGTAGATCGCTAAGCGGAAGCGTTTAAGTGAACGGGGTTGATGGAGTCGTACTCGTCGTGATCCAAATCGCCGATGATCCTAGTGCCGAACGGACGGCACCTCCGCGTTCAACACACGTACAGCCTGGTGACGTCTCCTACGCCTTGATCCAGCAAGGGGAGAAGGAGAGGTTGCGGAAGACTCCATCCAGCAGTAGCACGACGGTATGGTGGTGAAGGAGGAGCGTGGTAATCCTGTAGGGCTTCGCCAAGCACCGTAGGAGAAGAGGAGGACTTGGGAGAGGGGGAGGGCTGCGCCAGAACTTGGGTGCGGCTGCCCTCCCAACCCCCACATATATATAGGGGCAAGGGAGAGGGGGGCCGCCCCCCTTAGATCCAATCTGAGGAGGGGGCGGCGGCCAAGGGGGGTTGCCTTGCCCCCCAAGGCAAGGGGGGCGCTCCCCCTTTAGGGTTCCCTCAAACCCTAGGCGCATGGGCCCTAGGGGGGGAGGCGCCCAGCCCACTAAGGGGCTGGTCCCTCTCCACATACAGCCCATAGGGCCCTCCGGGGCAGGTGGACCCTCCCGGTGGACCCCCGGAACCCCTCCGGTGGTCCCGGTACAATACCGGTAACCCCCGAATTTTTCCGGTGACCGTATGATGACTTCCCATATATAAATCTTTACCTCCGGACCATTCTGGAACTCCTCGTGACGTCCGGGATCTCATCCGGGACTCCGAACAACATTCGGTAACCACGTACATCTATTCCCTATAACCCTAGCGTCATCGAACCTTAAGTGTGTAGACCCTACGGGCTCGGGAGTCATGCAGACATGGCCGAGACAACTCTCCGGTCAATAACCAACAGCGGGATCTAGATACCCATGTTGGCTCCCACATGCTCCACGATGATCTCATCGGATGAACCACGATGTCAAGGATTCAATCAATCCCGTATACAATTCCCTTTGTCCATCGGTACGATACTTGCCCGAGATTCGATCGTCGGTACCCCGGTACCTTGTTCAATCTCGTTATCGGCAAGTCTCTTTACTCGTTACGTAACACATCATCCCATGATCAACTCCTTGATCACATTGTGCACATTATGATGATGTAATACCGAGTGGGCCCAGAGATACCTCTCCATTTACACGGAGTGACAAATCCCAGTCTCGATTCGTGCCAACCCAACAGACACTTTCGGAGATACCTGTAGTGAACCTTTATAGCCACCCAGTTACGTTGTGACGTTTGGTACACCCAAAGCATTCCTACGGTATCCGGGAATTGCACAATCTCATGGTCTAAGGAAATGATACTTGACATTAGAAAAGCTTTAGCATATGAACTACACTATCTTTGTGTTAGGCTTAGGATTGGGTCTTGTCCATCAGATCATTCTCCTAATGATGTGATCCCATTATCAATGACATCCAATGTCCATGGTGAGGAAACCGTAACCATCTATTGATCAACGAGCTAGTCAACTAGAGGCTTACTAGGGACATGGTGTTGTCTATGTATCCACACATGTATCTGAGTTTCCTATCAATACAATTCTAGCATGGATAATAAACGATTATCATGAACAATGAAATATAGTATAATAATAACTAATTTATTATTGCCTCTAGGGCATATTTCCAACACTTCCTGTCCATGATTCCTTGAGGAATGAAGCGGGCACGGAAAGCAGCTTGGAAATCCGGCCAGGTGATGACCGTTCCAACAGGCAGGGTACGCATGTGGCTCTCCCACCATTGAGCAGTGGGACCCTTCAGAAAGAAAGATGCAAAGGTGACATAGCTAGCAGGGGCCACACTAGCAGACTCCATTTCATATGTGATGTCGCAGAGCCAGTCATCGGCATCAAGGGGTTGAGTTGAGCTGCGGTAAATAGTTGGGTTGAGACGCATGAAGTCTTGCAGAGTTACTGGGGTTGGCTGTTGATTCATGTTCGGACGAGGAAACTGAGCCATCATTCCTTCCATGAACTGGCGGTTCAGCTCAAATTGTTGCATCATTCTAGCAAAGAATTCGGGCGGTGGTGGATCGTTGGCACCACGGCCACGACCAGCGGGTCTAACCATCCTGCTAACATGTAACAGGGGTAGTTCAGCATTGAGCATTTGTAAAAACAAGGATCATTCATGATGAAACATGCATAATGAAAGAGGTACGATGGATACCACTTCGTTGTTATCACGACAGTGTGTGTACTATCCAGAATACTGTTCTAAAGAAAAACTATGGCTTATCCAGCTTTGGGTGAATGTGGTCATGGGATCCTAATGTTAGAGTTAGTAAAACCATTTTAACCCAAATAGAAGAGAGATCAGAGTCCCAGAGTAAAGATCGAGGACTAAAAGATCCTAATACCACCCATATGGTGATGTGGGCCCATAAGACACACAGCCAATGTTAGTAAAAGCTTTTCAGTGACTAGACTCAACTTCGGCCAAGGAGTTGGAAAGGGGGCTACCTATAGGCAGTCGGCTCTGATACCAACTTGTGACGCCCCCGATTTGACCGTACACTAATCATACACGCAAATGTGTATGATCAAGATCAAGGACTCATGGGAAGATATCACAACACAACTCTAGACACAAATTAAAATAATACAAGCTTTATATTACAAGCCAGGGGCCTCGAGGGATCGAATACATAAGCTCGAATACACAAGAGTCAGCGGAAGCAACAATATCTGAGCACAGACATAAGTTAGACAAGTTTGCCTTAAGAAGGCTAGCACAAAAGCAACAACGATCGAAAAGGCAAGGCCTCCTGCCTGGGAGCCTCCTAACTACTCCTAGTTGTCTGCGGTCTTCACGTAGTAGTAGTCATCAGTGGCGTCGTCTGGCTCCTGGGATCCGTCATCTGGTCGCAACAATTGGGTATGGGGGAAAAGAAGTAGCAAAGCAACCGTGAGTACTCATCCAAAGTACTCGCAAGACTTACATCAGATCTAAACTAAGTATGCATCTGTATCAAAGGAAATAGGTTGTATCTATGGACTAAACTGCAGAATGCCAAAAGAGAAGGGGAAAGCCTAGCCTATCGAAGACTAGCATCTTCAAGCATCTTCAAGCATCTTGCAGCATATAGAAGAGTACAGATCAACATAATGTAAAGTAGTAGTGTTATCAACCTCGGCCAGAGATCCTTTCTCGACTCCCTGCGAGAAAGCAATCCCAGAGCCATACTATCCAGTTATCGTCTCATATCCAAGTCTCATCTCCATGTCTCATCTCAAGTATCCAGTTCTAGTTGTATCGATCGGGATACAACTCCAAGTTTCCGTTACCGTAGGACAGGCTATCGATATATGTTTTCTTCCCTACAGGGGTGCACCAACTTACCCACCATGCTCGATTAACTTCGGCCGGACACACTTTCCTGGGTCATGCCCGGCCTCGGCCAAACAATACACCGCAACCCAACCTAGGCTTAATAGAGAGGTTAGCACGCTGGACTAAACCTATGCCCCCAGGGGTCATGGGCCATCTCCCTAGGAACTCCTGCACGTTGCGTACGCGACCGGTGAGCAGACCTAGCTACCTCCTTCAACAAGGCAGGAGCTTACGCAGTCCAACCCGGCGTGCGCCGCTCAGTCGCTGACGTCTATTAAGCTTCGGCTGATGTATACGACGCAGAACGCCCATACTATGCCCACGTGATGGTTAGTGCTATTAGGCCAGAGGCCCCTCGGATCAAATATCCAAATCATAGTGGATTAGGAGCGCGCGGTAACGAGCATAGACTCACGATCGATGTGACCCTGTTGCCCCATCTCGAGTACTTGCGGAAAGGGCTAATAATGCCCGGGCACGCCTCGTAAGTATCTCACGGGCACCTTCCAGGTCAACCCAACTCCACATCACTCACGGGTACCCCTCAGGGTCGACCCGCCTATCCAAGTAACAACTGTAAAGTCCAAGTATCCGTGTGTGCAAACATCAAGGGGAAAACCCGAGGAATCACCCCCGGTAAATTCCACTCGATGTAATCATCAAGGTGAGCGTAAGAGGATCCACCCTCGAGGTTCACACTTGAGGGGTTGCACGACAGAGACGTGTCGGAAGTGGTTAAGGAGGAAATCACCCTCGATGACCACGACCAATTAGCTACACTACAGAGGTCTCATCAGGAGTGATGTATGAGGTTCCACCCTCGGCACTCGATGGTAACTCTGCAGATTCGTACAACTAGGGGGGTGATCTGCGGTGTCGGGGCCTGGACGTCGATCACGTTGATCGAGTCATCAAACATAAAGCGGGGCAACTAGGACAAGGTGGGGGTCACTGATGGATCACTAATCAACCTATACTAAACAGTTTAGGATAAGCAGGTAACAACAGTAGGCTATGCATCAGAGTAGGATCATACAGAAAGTAGTAGCAGTTCTAATGCAAGCATGAGAGGGAAAGAAATAGGCGATATCGGAATGCTCAAGGGTGTTTGCTTGCCTGGTTGCTCAGACAAGAAGGAGGGGTCGTCGGTGACGTAGCCGATCACAGCGGCATCATCGGTCTCAGGGTCTACCGGAGAGAAGAGGGGGGAGAAACAGTAAATATAGAGCAAACAATGCATCACAAGGCATAACATGATGACGGGCAGAGCTAGGGTTGCCCTAATGTAGTACTACACGTTGCAGACGGAGGGGATAAACATCCGAGGATGAATTACCGGCGTTAGGTGGATTCCGGACAGATGAAAGAGAGGGGATGGTTCCATGTTCGGCATGCTAGGGGCATGTGACAGGTGAATGGACCGCGCATTTGGATTTGTTGGATTTTTCTGAGCAACTTTCATATAGAAAACATTTTCATCCGAGCTACGGTTTAATTTCTACGAATTTCTAAAGATTTAAACAATATCCTAGAATTATTTAAATTAACATAAAGGGAAATATGACATCAGCATGATGCAATGCTGACGACAGCATGTCAACAGGTCAGCTGACCAGTCAAACCAGACAGGTGGTGCCCACATATTAGCCACTGTAATTAACAGAGTTTATATTAAACTAAACTAAGGTTAAATAGCTACTGGGCCCCACATGTCAATCTCTAATTAGTAACTAATTAGGTTTTAGATAATTAAAACATTTTAATTAATTAAAATAGGCGGTGGGGCCAGCATGTCAGTGGCACTGGCTGCCTGGTCAGCAGTTGACTGGGTCAACCCAGTCAACTGGGACCCGCAGGGCCCACTAGCAGTGGCACTGGGGTGGCCCCAGGCCAACCACGTAGGCGGCGGCCGGCGTTTCGCCGCCGGCGACATCAGAACATGGCGGGGGCACCCGGGCCTCGTCGGAAACGTGCTAGGGGCGGCCGTTTCGCGTGCGGTTGGCACCGTTCGAACACGCGCGACGGCGCGTCGACTGCAGGCGGTGGCGTCGCCGGAGTTGGCCGGAGCGGCACCGACGAGCAATGAGGGCGGCGGTCGCGCTCGGGCGATGACGAGGATGGTGCTACGGGACACCGTTTTTAGCACGGTCGGGTTCGTTCGAATGAGAATACGACGGCGAGGCAATCTGGGGTGGTGGCAGAGGCTGCGGTGGTCGGGAACATCGAGGGCGAGCGGCGAGGCGTACGCCAGACTTCGGTCATCGTCGGGAACGGGGCTGGGGTGCGTTTGCGGGCAACCCAAGCGGCTAGACGAGGCCTACGCTGTGCAGTGAGCGTGATGGTGGCACAGACGGGTCCCTATGGTCGCCGTGGCTACGCCGGCGACGAGCTCGCGTGGAGCCGCATTCGGGCACGACGGGGAGGAGGAACTACGGCGCCGGAAACGCGCGGTGTCGTGGATTTGTCACGGCAGATGTCCTAGCGAAAGGACTTAGTCGTGGAGCCATCTCTACGAGTTTACTTGAAGGGGTTAAAGCGGACATGAAGACACGTGGGGTTTATACTAGTTCGGCCCCTTCGATGAAGGTAAAAGCCTACGTCTAGTTGTGATGGAATTGATGTGGTCTCGATGGCTAGGGAGCAAACAAGCTTTGCCTAGGCCCGAGTTGTGGTTATCTCCCTTGAACTGCCGCCGGGTCGTCCCCTTATATACACGGGTGACGCCCGTCGGTCCATAGAGTCCCAGCCGGTTCATATTCGTATCCCGGTCGGTATCTCTCTATTCCTAACTTACAATACAAGTTATACATCAGGTCGGTTTTACAGCTACAGATTCTAAACCGACAATAGGCCTTGGGCCTTCACCTGCTTATACCACTATGACGTTAACCCGGCCCAAGTAGGCCGGTTTACACCCAATGGTAATATCCCCAACATTAGGCCCCAGATTGATTTGAACTGGTTCATGTCAATCCTTCACACCATCTTGCGTCTTGGATGTCTTCTGTTAATTGGCAAATCTTCATGTCGTCATCATGTTTGATTGGTGTAAACCGGCATGACGTCATCAGATTTGGCTACTATAAACCGGCATGACGTCATTATGAAATTCATAACGCCCTCTTAATGACAGCTCCTGGATTCGCGCGTTTGACCTAGCTTAGTTGCCTTATAAATAAGACCGAAGGGTCATTTGTTTTCTCTTCCCCTTCGTCCCTTCTTCTTCTTCTTCCTCACGTTGCCGGCTTTGGAGCTCCGCCACCACCGTCGACCTCTGCCTCGTCTCAGGCCGCTGCATCAACCTGCACATACCAGAGTGTCGCGACGTCTTTCCGCATCCTCTCCGTTCCTGGTAAGTTCTCTCTCCCACTTAACCTAGATCTGTTCCTAGGGTTTCATGTTCTTGCTATGTTCCTCGCGCTTTCATAGCTGCTCTCTGATCTTGAACGCATCTGTGAACTCTTGCTGTGTTCATTAGCGATCCCTTTAGCATCCGCTTACCATTTCTCATCCAAGCTCATAGATCTCCCGCAGCTATCCGCTCAATGGTTCACTTCTGTTTCCGTCTTAGTCTTCAAAATATTTCCTGTTTTTATGAGCTTGCTGTAGATCCGTGGCTGTAACATAATTTTGTGAAACTTGTTTCTGCATAACTAGTTATCCATAGTTTCGATTACTTCTGATGCTTAGGCCAGGCGGTTTAACTTCACCATAGAGAAAAAATTGCTAGACCGGTATATATGTCATTAGTCCCCTGGTTGATCCGCCAGAATCCATCTGATGCTACGTTGTAGAAAACCGGTTTATGGGTACTGCCTCCGGTTTACCGTAATTAAATCAACACCGTTTTATCCGGCATGTTCTTGAACCGGATCATTTATTTCTTGTAGATCTTGTCATGGCTAAACAAGTGTACGAGTGCAACTGGGTTCCCTCCCGTGTCACAGAATCACAGCTGAACGATCTAGTCCTGATTGGCGCTTTGGATAGCAAAGACACGATTCATTGGAGGGTCCCTGGAGATGAATGTCCTCCTACACCCCAGGAAGGAGAGGTCGTGGTCTTCACAGATAATATGGCCCGGGGCTTCAAACCACCCGGCTCCAAATTTTATCAGGATGTGTTAGCCAACTTTCAACTCCGTCCACAGGATATCAGCCCCAACTCCGTCACCAATCTATGTCATTTTCAAGTGCTTTCTGAGGCATACCTTCAAGAGGAACCTTCCGTCGAGTTATTTAGAGATCTCTTTCATCTGAACCGCCGTACTGAATTCACTGATGGCCCTAATACCGAACTGGGCGGTATGGCCATTCAGAAGAGGAAAGAAATTACCTACCCTCACGTCAAACTCCATACGCACCCCAAAGAATGGAACGTAACTTGGTTTTATTGCAAGGATACATCTCCTGACAACGAAAATCCCTTGCCTGGCTTCCGTCCAGAACGGCTCAGCAACACTCACCCTTTTCCACAGAGGCTAAGTGCCAAGGAGAGAATTAAATATGCTCCTCAACTGTCCAAGCTCTGGGCCTTCATGGCCAATGGTTTAACAGGAATAGACCTTGCACGCTGCTGGATATCATGGAGCATTTTGCCTCTAAGCCGGCGCCCAAATTTGATGTGTGAGTATACTGATAGTGTCGATGACCCACTCTGACACACTAAAATCCAACTCCCTGAGGACGAAGTCACAGAATCTGTGAAAAAGATGTTGAATGAACCGGAGCACCTCTGTGCTCAAACCGGGCTGCTTCCTTACTGCTCCACCAACAAACCACCTGCGGTAATATTTCAATTGCTCTATTGTTGAACCGGTTTACTATTTTATATGTTCAATGTTTTAATTGCTGCTGATCCAGGGTGATAATCCGTTCTGGAGTAAGAAACTTCCTCAAGACAAGACGGAGAAGGCAGGACGGCCAACCCAGCCCAAGACCAAGGTTGTCAAGAAACCAGCTCATAAGAGAAAAACCACCGCTTCATCTGACCCAGCCATTGATGATGATGTGGGTAATCCGGATCTTGAGGTAGAACTTGATTCACTTGGCTTACTTTTTACACGCCTTATTGATGATGATGTTTGTCAGGATGACGCTGAAACCAGCAATGCGGGTTTCGTTGAGGTAACCATTCTCTCTTCTGATTCAGAAATCTTGCCTTTGCCAAAATTTCGCCAGGCAAACCGGAAAGTTAAATTTTCTCATCCTCTTGCTTATCTGGATTCCCAATTTCTTATGAAGACCCAGCAACACGAAGCTCGCCGCACAACCCGGCACAGTGGCCAGGTAGTTACCTCTGCCGGTTTACCAAACAGTCCGGTTCGAAAACGCCGCTCCGAGGTCTCCGACCTTTTTATTGATTTAATCGTAAAGCGGGTTTCTTCCGTCAACCTCTTAATCCATCCGACTCCGATTATCAGGTCACTTCTCATTCCTCATCTGGTGAATCGTCAGCCACCCAGCTACCACCTTTGAAAACATTTGCTGGGTAAGTTAAACCGAACATATGCTTCCAGTATGCTGCGCAATGGTTTACACTTTTCCTTAATTTTTATCTTTTCTTCCAGGGCTAAACCGAAACCAATCAAGAAGGCCCGCCTGGATAAAGCGGCTGAAGAAAATATAGCCCCAGAACATGACCAAGCGCCGGATCGTGAAATGTTTACTTCTGAAGATATCCCCAATGATCCTCCTCTGCAAGACAACATTATCCCTGAAGAAGGTCTTACCAATACTCCAGCGTCTGCTGATCCGCCTGCCAGCTCTGTCCAGATTGAGAAATCCCACACCCCTGCTGACAAAACGGCCGTACCAACCCAAACCGGCGAGTCAAAAGATGACGATGTTGTGATTACCAGTGTAGGCCGCTCTGAACCCGGGAATCCTGCCACCCTTACCAGGCATACCATGAAAGAGGATTCTTCCCCTTTGAATAAAGGAAAATGGGATGTTGAATTAGAAACATACGCCGCTCTGAATGCTCAAGATCTTCACTCTGGCTATTTGAACCGGCTTTATACTAGCTGTGACTGTGAAGCTGGCCTGGTCAAAATGATGAGGGATAAATTTGAGGTAAATTCCTTCTTTCTTTTCTGCCCTTGCATTCATCCCGGTAGCCCCCAAGGGCCGGTTTGTGACCTTGGTCAAACCGGGACTTGATCCTGAATATATAATTATTGAAATCCATCGATATAACCCTCGAGGGCCGGTTTAGCATAAGCAAACCGGGGCTAAAGAATAAAAGCTGTCCTTAGAACATAACTTGATCAAATAGCCATTAGCCCCCAAGTGCCAAGTTGAATACTTGTATTGAGCTCGGGACTTTGTAATCGAACAATAAAATCTGAAGGTACATTAGCCCCCAAGTATCAGGCATATAACTTTGTTATGTGGTTGATACTTCAATTTTTTGGCTCGCCTGTGCAAAGCTTTTAAAATGCCATCTGTATGCAGGCTGAAATTAAAATCAAGGAGGACCGGATTGCCGATTTGCAGGAGGCCCTGAAGACCCAGCAAGCTGAAACAGATAAGGCCAAACAAGAATTAACCAGCGCTTTGAGCACTGCTGAACGGCTGAAACAAAATTTCAAGAAAGAGCGAGCTGACTGGGCCACTGAGAAGGCCGGTTTAACCAAAAGAGCAGAAAATGCCGAAGCGGCCCTTAAACCGGTGGTAGATGAACTGACGGTCGTTCAGCGGCAAATACACTCCATGACTGCTGCAATCTTTGGTAAACTCCTTGTAACTTCTGTGATAAATTTGAATCTATTGTATCGTAAGTCCGGTTTGAGACCATTCCAATCCTTTTGTAGGTACACGTATTGGGCACTTAGGAAATGATGTGAGGAAGAAACTGAAAGCTGCCTACACCTTGGTAGAACAATTGTACACTGGAGCCCAACGGATCATCAGCACAGCTTCTCACAACAACCCGGCGCCCTCCTTAATCAAGGACACTCTTAGCAAGTTGTCAATGCTTCCAGCCCGGATTGAGGAGCTGAAAAAATCCGCTGGCCGAACCGGAGCCATCAATGCCTTAATCCGGGCAAAGGCATGGGTGCCCGACTTTGATCCTGTGGAAGCAGCTCAAGGCTATCTCAGTCTGAAAGAAGATGGCTCTGAGTTCAATGAAGAAGATTTAAGGGTTATAAACCATGCAGTGCGCCCTCTGGCTTGCCAGCTAGCTGAAGAGGCAGATTTGACGCATTATCAAGCGCAATACAATAATCAAAACAAGCGAGTGCCTGCCCCAACTATTGAAGCGGAGAATCTGATTCCTCCAATCCGTAAGCACACTTACGCCCCTGATATTGAACCGTCTTCCCTGATCCATGAAGAAGTTGTTTTCCAAGCTTTAATGGTAATCGACTGGACCACTGTTGATTTCCAGCCAATGGGTAGAGACGAGGAAGCTGAAGCGGCGGAGGACGAGGAGCAAGCTTGAACCGGAAGCCGGTTTGAAATGCTATTTGAAACATCCTTCTACAAAAACAATGATTTTGTTTGGGCACCATGCTGCCTTGTAATAGGATAGTTAAAACTTCTGCCTGGGATATGCCTTCGTGCATAAGTACTAAAGCTTTTGCTTGAAAAACTTTAATTCATATTTCCTGCAATCAGAAAAAATTTGAACTTCGGTAGCGGTTATACCGCAGCCGGATTATGATCTTGATATGTGTATCAGAAATATAACAAACACATGATACATAAATACCTTCCATGTTTGGATAGAAAGCTGGCTTATCCAAGCCTGAAGCGGTAGTTTTATAAACCATTACCGTCAAAAAGGGAGAAAGTAGCCCCCGCACAAACCGTGCTGACTTAATACAAGCCCCCTGGTTATTCCATGATGTTAACAGGGAAAAGGTAAACCGGGAGACTCCTCCGGATTAGAAGGGGGATCAAAAATCATTGGCTGAACCGGAAAAAATATGCTTGTCGACATAAAGAAATCCAACAAAAGCAAAAACGAACAAACCATGAAAATAAGATGGAAACGAAAGTAATGATAAAAACCATTCGTAAAAATATGCTATATTAAGCTGTTCAGATGGCATTACCATGGTCGGACAGGATCAAGGCCCCCAATAGGGGTGACAATGATTCAAGTCAGCCAGGTCCCCAAATGACTCGTGGCATATATGCCAAATCAAGAGGCGTAGCAATGGCTCGGGCCCGACCATGCTCCCAAGTGATTTTGTGGCCTTAGGCCGACCAAGAGGCATTACTGGTTCAAACTTGACCCAGTCCCCAAATGATCTGGTGGCTGTCACCTATCAAAGGGTGTTCGTTGGTTCGGACACGACCAAAGCCCCCAGTGATATAAAAACAAATGTCAAAGGGTAAACCGGAGGCCGCTTTAGACAGAACCACTCCGTGTAACCTCGCATGATGAGAAAGACAGAGACCCCGCTTCGGCTGAGGCTCCGGTTTGATATATCAAAGATAATATATACATTGTCATGATATGTACATAAATAGAGCCAATGGCTCAAGTATAGTAAGGCCGAAGATGAGCTATATTCCACGGTCTATTGGTCTCTTCTTCTGATGTACGTGAGTCTTGATGCTCTCGGATGTCAATCAGATAATACGACCCGTTGTGCAGATTCTTGCTGACTACGAAAGGTCCCTCCCAGGGTGGGGATAACTTGTGCATATTCGTTTGATCTTGGATGAATCGAAGCACCAAATCTCCTTCTTGAAAAGTTCTGGTTCTAACCCGGCGACTGTGATAGCGACGAAGATCTTGCTGGTAAATCACCGAACGGGCAGCCGCTATATCATGCTCTTCGTCCAATAGGTCCAAAGCATCTTGTCGTGCTGTCTCATTGTCTGCCTCAACATAAGCTGCCACACGAGGCGAATCGTGCCGGATGTCACTAGGGAGAACTGCCTCTGCTCCATAGACCATGAAAAACGGCGTGTATCCTGTGGACCGGTTTGGCGTAGTATTGATACTCCATAATACAGATGGCAGCTCTTCAACCCAACATCCTGGTGTTCTTTGCAATGGGACCAAAAGCCGGGGTTTGATGCCTCGCAAGATTTCCTGATTAGCTCGTTCTGCCTGTCCATTGGACTGGGGGTGTGCTACTGACGACACATCAAGTCGGATGTGCTCACGTTCACAGAACTCCTTCATAGCACCCTTGGATAAATTGGTACCATTATCAGTAATGATACTGTGTGGAAAACCAAACCGGAAAATCACCTTCTTGATGAACTGTACCGCTGTTGCTGCATCACACTTGCTGACAGGCTCCGCTTCAACCCACTTGGTAAATTTATCAACTGCCACCAAAAGGTGAGTTTTCTTATCCTTGGATCTTTTAAAAGTTCCAACCATGTCTAGCCCCCAAGTTGCAAACGGCCATGTTATTGGGATCACCCTCAACTCCTGAGCCGGCACATGAGCACGCCTTGAAAATTTCTGACATCCATCACACCGTTTAACCAAGTCCTCCGCGTCAGCATGAGCTGTCAACCAGTAGAACCCATGACGAAACGCCTTTGCAACCAGAGACTTTGAACCGGCGTGGTGCCCACAATCCCCTTCATGGATTTCTCTTAAGATTTCACAGCCTTCTTCAGGAGAAACACAACGTTGAAACGCCCCTGATACACTGCAATGATGTAATTCACCATTGACAATCGTCATAGACTTGGATCGCCGGACTATCTGCTTGGCCAGAATCTCATCCTCTGGCAACTCCCCCCTTGTCATGTACACAAGATAAGGAACTGTCCAATCCGGAATAACACGCAGGGCTGCCACCAATTGGGACTCCGGATCAGGAATGGCCAAATCCGCTTCACCTGGGAGCTTGACTGACGGATTGTGCAACACATCCAAAAAGACGTTAGGCGGAACCGGTTTACGCTAAGAGCCCAACTGGCTTAAAGCATCCGCCGCTTCATTCTTCCGACGGTCCACATGATCCACCTGATAACCCTTGAAACAACCTGCAATATTATCCACTTCCCGACGATATGCAGCCATGAGCGGGTCTTTAGAATCCCAAGTGCCAGACACCTGTTGAGCCACTAGGTCCGAGTCACCAAAACACTTGACCCGGCTTAAATTCATCTCTTTAGCCATCCGCAGACCATGGAGCAAGGCTTCATACTCAGCTGCATTATTAGTACAAGGGAACATTAAGCGGAGAACATAACAAAACTTATCACCCCGCGGGGAAGTTAATACGACTCCAGCCCCCGAGCCTTCCAATTGCCTGGATCCGTCAAAATGAATAGTCCAATATGTGTGATCCGGCTTCTCCTCTGGTGCTTGTAATTCCGTCCAATCATTGATGAAATCAACAAGTGCTTGAGACTTCACGGCCGTCTGAGGCACGTACTTCAGACCGTGCGGCCCCAGCTCTATAGCCCACTTGGCAATCCGGCCAGTCGCCTCCCGATTCTGTATAATATCACCCAAGGGAGCTGAACTGACCACTGTGATGGGGTGCCCTTGAAAATACTGCTTCAATTTCCGACTGGCCATAAAAACACCATAGACCAGCTTCTGCCAATGCGGATACCTTTGATTGGACTCAATCAGCACCTCACTGATATAATAAACCGGCCGCTGAACCGGATATTCCTTGCCTGCCTCTTTGCGCTCCACCACAATAGCCACACTAACTGCCCGAGCATTAGCCGCTATGTATAATAATAGTGGCTCCTTGTCGACCGGAGCTGCAAGAACAGGCGGATTGGCTAACTGCCGCTTCAAATCCTCAAATGCCTCGTCAGCAGCTGTACTCCAGACGAAATTGTCTGTCTTCCTCAGCAGTTGGTACAAAGGGATAGCCTTCTCCCCGAGGCGGCTGATAAACCGGCTCAGCGCAGCGATTCGGCCCGCCAAACGCTGAACATCGTTGATACACTCCGGTTTAGCTAGAGATGTAATAGCCGTAATCTTCTCCGGATTAGCCTCAATTCCTTTGTTAGACACCAAGAAACCCAGTAACTTGCCTGCTGGAACACCGAAAACACACTTGGCCGGATTAAGCATCATCCTGTAAGCTCGCAAGTTGTCAAAGGTCTCCTTCAAATCATCCACCAGTGTCTCCTTCTGCCTTGATTTTACTACAATATCATCTACATATGCGTGCACATTGCGGCCGATCTGCTCATGCAGGCAATTCTGTACACACCGTTGATAGGTGGCTTGGGCACTCTTGAGCCCGAAGGGCATAGATACATAACAGAAGGCTCCAAAGGGAGTGATGAATGATGTTTTCTCCTGGTCCTTAACCGCCATCTTGATCTGATGATATCCAGAGTATGCATCCAAAAAACTCAAACGCTCACAACCCGTCGTGGCATCAATGATCTGATCAATACGGGGGAGGGCAAAAGGGTCTGCCGGACAGGCTTTGTTAAGATCTGTATAATCCACACACATACGCCAAGTGCCGTTTTTCTTAAGAACCAGCACCGGATTAGCAAGCCACTCTGGATGGAACACCTCAATAATAAAACCAGCTGCTAAAAGCCTGGCCACTTCCTCTCCAATGGCTTTGCGTCTTTCTTCGTTAAACCGGCGGAGGAACTGTTTCACCGGTTTATACTTAGGATCCACATTAAGAGTGTGCTCAGCGAGTTCCCTCGGTACACCTGGCATGTCAGCCGGCTTCCATGCAAAAATGTCCCGATTCTCACGGATGAACTCGATGAGCGCGCTTTCCTATTTGGGATCCAGGTTGGCACTGATAGTGAACTGCTTGGATGAATCGCCGGGCACGAAGTCAACAAGCTTGGTCTCAGCTGCCGATTTGAACTTCAGATCTGAATCATGCTCTGTAGTTGGCTTCTTTAAAGGGGTCATATCCGCCGGATCGACATTGTCCTTATAATACTTCAACTCTTCCGTAGCACAAACCGACTCTGCGTAAGCCGCATCACCCTCTTCACATTCCAAAGCGATCCTACGGTTCCCGTGAACCGTTCTCGTCCCCTTGTAACCCGGCATCTTGAGCTGTAAGTAGATATAACAAGGCCGCGCCATGAATTTGGCATAAGCCGGTCGCCCAAACAAGGCGTGATACGGGCTTTGGATCTTCACCACTTCGAAGCTCAATTTTTCCGACCGGGAGTCGTGCTCGTCTCCAAAAGTCACATCTAGAGCTATTTTACCAACAGGATATGCAGATTTGCCTGGCACAACACCATGGAATACCGTATTTGATGGTCTGAGATCCTTGTCAGTCAGTCCCATGCGCCTGAATGTCTCATAATATAGTATGTTAATATTGCTTCCTCCATCCATGAGTACCTTGGTGAATTTATAACCCCCCACCTGAGGGTCCACCACTAATGCTAACTGACCCGGATTATCAACCCGGGGCGGGTGATCTTCTCTGCTCCACACGATGGGCTGCTCTGACCAGCGTAAGTAGCGCGGTAAGGCCGGTTCAACAGAATTCACCGCTCGTTGGTGGAGTTTTCGGTCACGCTTATCCAAGCCCGTTGTGAAGACATGGTATTGCCCATTGCTCAACTGCTTCGGCTGGCTCTGATAGCCCGACTGCTGCTGCTGCTGCTGCTGGCTCTGATAGCCTGACTGCTGCTGCTACTGCTGGCTGTTCTGATTATTCTAGTAGTTGTGACCGCCCTGATTACGTCCTGAACCGGAAACCCCATCGTGATCCAGCCCGCTGAAACCGGATCCTGAACCGCCACCTGATCCGTGATCATACCGGAAAGCATTAGAGTTCTTGAACTCCTGCATGATGTAGCAATCTTTCCAAAGATGGCTAGTCGGTGCCTCCTTCGTCCCGTGCTTTGGGCAAGGCTGATTCAACAAATAGTTCAAACGGCATGCACTAGGATTGGGAGCCCCGTTATGATTTGCCGCTTTACCTCTGCGCTGCTGCCCCCTGTCCTGTGTGTTAGTGTTAGCCACAAAGTCCATGCTGCCGTCCGCCTTGCGCTTGCCTCCGTTTCCATGACCCACTAGTTTATTCTGCTGCTGTTTGGAGTTGCTATCCTTCTTTCCCTTCCCTGCTTCATTATCATTAAGCTCGGGATCCTTGGTACTGTCCGAATCGGCATACTTCACTAGGGCAGCCATGAGGGTTCCCATGTCATTACAGAGTCGCTTCATGCGTCCCAGTTTCAATTTTAAAGGCTCAAACCGGCAGTTGCCTTCCAGAGTTAAGACCGCAGAGTCAGCATTAATCCTGTCAGACGAGTGCAAAATTTCCGAAACGCGACGCACCCAATGGGTCGTTGATTCTCCTTCTTCCTGGACACAAGCCGCCAGGTCTACTATGGACTTGGGCTGCTTACATGTATCCTTGAAATTCTGTATAAACCGGCTCTACAACTGGGCCCAAGAGCTGATAGAATTGGGCGGTAGGCTCTTTAACCAAGTACGAGTCGTGCCTTCGAGCATCATGGTGAAATATTTGGCACATGCAGCCTCATCCACATCTAGCATTTCCATGGCCATCTCATAACTCTCTATCCACGCTTCAGGGGGTAAATCAGCGGTATAATTCGGCACCTTGCGTGGGCCCTTGAAATCCTTAGGCAGGCGCACACTACGCAAAGCAGGGATCAAGCAAGGCACTCCCAGAGTGGATGTGATTCCTGGTCCGGCAAAGGTGGCAGAACGAACCGGTGTAAGTTGGCCCGCATTATTCTGTGCTGCTAACTCGGCCTCCCTTTGTGCCCGGGCCCGGTTCACCGCATCCCGAGCATCGACAACACCACCTGCCGGGTCATCACCACGGGCCGCTTCACGGCCGTGCGCATTGCTTGATATGGCCGGTTCATCTATGCGCCTGCTGTAACTCCGGCTCGGACGGGGCGTAGAATGAATCCGATCACGGCTGTATGAGTATGCCTCCTGCTGCATCAGCGCGGTCCGGAGAAGCTCCTTAACCCGGCGCATTTCTACTGCTTGCGGAGAATCCCCTTCGACCGGGATGGCCTCTAACCGTGTTGCGGCCGCAACAAGGTTGTCCATAGGATTCGAATAATGACCCGGGGGCGTCTGCACCGGTGGAGGCATCGCAATATTTTGTTGAGGGGGCTCCATCAGGCGAGGTTGGACCGTCGCTCCTGGCCCTGGCGCCTCAATCCGGTTTGTCTCCTAGTACCGCGGTGGATTACTGGGTCCAGCTCCCGGAGTGTGAAAGAGATTTCGGGGGTCAAACCCTAACGGCAGGCGTGATCTGTGCTTTCGCTTTAAAACCTCCTGTGATGCATTTTGGTCAAGCATGAGTTTATAGGCCTGTGCGTCCAAAGCGGCCCGCTCCGCGGCCATCCGGTCTTTTTCTGCTGCCAGATCCGCTTTGGCTTGCACGATCTGCTCTCTCACCTTCGCGATTTCTGCATTATGAGCATCTTGATCCGCCGGGTCATCCTCTGCCATAAGCGCGGCCAGTGCGTCAAACAGATCAGATAGAACTTGAATCGGCGGGCGCACAAGGCCTCCTGCCCCTGCTGCCGCTGCCGCTGCGGATCCGGAGAGCATTGCTGCGGCAGTCGAAGAATAATTCGCCGCCTGGGTGCCAGACATGAATATTCCAACCCGGTTGATCTGGCCTGGGGGGTCCGGAATACTGTCGCCATCGGAACAACCCCTAACTTGATCGTCTTGCATCCGGTATAGCGACTCGGTCTCTCCGGTCGAGGACTCGTCGCCAGAATAGACGACGGTCTCGCTATCGTGCTCTGATTCGTCCTCGCGCTCTCCTCCGTAGATGACTCCAACGAAGGCACGCTTCATGGACGGTTTAACCTGAGTAAAGCTCGCACGCTGAGCCGTCTCAACAGGTTCGGTGTAGATGTACGGCTCAGGCCCAGGCTCACCGATCTTGCCGATGAAGACGTGTACGCTGCCAAAGGGGACCCGGTAACCATACTCAATTGAATCGGCCTCAGGACCCCATCCTGCATCCTCGATGTAGATCCTGCCCCGACGACTCTTGGTCATCCGGCCCACAACATAGCCTTCGAGTCCTTTGATCTTGCCCTCCAAGATCGTCAAACCATCGTGCGATGGCCCCACGGTGGGCGCCAACTGTCGTGGATTTGTCACGGCAGATGTCCTAGCGAAAGGACTTAGTCGTGGAGCCATCGCTACGAGTTTACTTGAAGGGGTTAAAGCGGACATGAAGACACGTGGGGTTTATACTAGTTCGGCCCCTTCGATGAAGGTTAAAGCCTATGTCTAGTTGTGATGGAATTGATGTGGTCTCGATGGCTAGGGAGCAAACAAGCTTCGCCTAGGCCCGAGTTGTGGTTATCTCCCTTGAACCGCCGCCGGGCCGTCCCCTTATATACACGGGTGACGCCCGTCGGTCCATAGAGTCCCAGTCAGTTCATATTCGTATCCCGGTCGGTATCTCTCTATTCCTAACTTACAATACAAGTTATACATCAGGTCGGTTTTACAGCTACAGATTCTAAACCGACTATAGGCCTTGGGCCTTCACCTGCTTATACCACTATGACGTTAACCCGGCCCAAGTAGGCCGGTTTACACCCAGTGGTAATATCCCCAACACGCGGGGAAGAGAGGCGAAAGAGGCGCGTGCTCACGTTGGCCCTGTAGGTGTGCTCAGGTGGGTTCGGGGAAGATCGACGGCGACGAAGGTGAAGACAGCCGTAGGGGAAGAAGAGGTTGTCGGGCTCGCTGCAGTGGCTCCCAGCTCGCACTCACGGACGTGGATGGGGTAGACGACGACAGCGGAGATGATGGGCACGACGGCGAGGCGAACGGGGCTTGGTGGCCGCGAGGATGGGCGAGGCACGGCGGCGGGCGCGCTCGGGCAGAGGGGGAGAGGAGCGAGCGAGCGAGAGGAGAGGGGAGCTGGTGGGGAGAGGAAGAGGCGGAGAGAGGGAGCAAGTGGGAGAGATGGGTGGAGGCCGAGGCGTCGGGGCGGCCTTGTCCTCTCCCGCGTCGTCGACAAGGTGATGCAGCGCCGACCGTGGGTGGGAGCGCCCTATAGCGGCCGAATCCGAGGAACGGGAAGGAGGGGGAGGCAACCGGTGCAGGGAGTTGGGCCGTGGGGGGTTAGGTGGGCTGGCTCGGGTGGAGGGGTGGGCCGAGGCCCAGGGGAATTAGTGGGGGAGGAGGCCTTTCTCCCTCCTCTCCCTTTTCTCCTTTTCTTTTTCTTTTTTAAGCTTTTCTGTTTTAGCTATTTTAGGCCACATAGGCATTTTGCAAAAATGTTGGTTCACCACCAATATTACCAGGAGAATATTTTACACATGATGAACATTTTAGTTTTCATGTTTGAGTATTTTTTTGAAATTCACACACAATTTGAGATTGAATTCAACTAGAATTTGAAATGTGATATTGATTAAAGTGGCTAAGCATTGTTATAGCAAAATGATTAACTTGATCTCTGGGATTACTGTAGCATCATTACACCGGGGTGTTACAATGAGGGAGCGACAAGCTCGCTAAGCGCGCCCCAGGGGGGCTCCCCCAGGCTTGTGAGCCCCTCGTGGCACCTCTTGACCAAATTTCACCTCTATAAATTCTTAAATATTCCCAATATACTAGAGAGCCACCCGAAACACTTTCTTCGCCGCCGCAGGTCTCTCTTCTTTTGTGATCCCATCTGCAGTCCTTTTTTGGTACTCTGTTGGATGAGAAGTCGATCACGGAGGGCTTCTACATCAACCTTACTGCCCTTCCGATGATGTGTGGGTAGTCTACCACAGACCTACGGGTTCATAGCTAGTAGCTATATGGATTCTTCTCTCTTGTTGATCTTCATCATGTTCTCCTTGATCTTCTTGGAGTTCTATCTGATGTAATTCTCTTTTGCGGTGTGTTTGTTGGGATCCGATGAATTGTGGGTTCATGATCTGAATATTCATGAGAAATATTTGAGTCTTCTCCGAACTTATTTATGCATGATTATTATACTTTTGTATTTCTCTCTATATGTTTTTACTTTGGCCAACTAGATTGATTTATTTTGTAATGAGAGAGGTACTTTGTAATGGGTTCGATCTTGCGGTGCTCCATCCTAGTGACCGAAAGGGAAATGACACTTATTTGCATTGTTGCCATTAAGGATAAAACGATGAGGTTTATTCATATTTCTTGGATTTACTTTGTTTACATCATGTCATCTTGCTTAAGGCGTTATTTTATTTTTATTAACTTAATAGCCTACATGCATGGTAGATAGCGGTCGATGGATTGAGTAATAGTAGTAGATGCAGGCAGGATTCGGTATATTTGTCTCGAACGTGATGCCATATACATGATCATCGCCTCGAATATCGTCATAACTATGCACTTTTCTATCTTTTGCCCAACAGTAATTTGTTTGCCCACCGTATGCTATGTGTTCGAGAGAGAACTCTCTAGTGATAACTATGGCCCCCGGTCTACTTTTATCATATATAAAAATCCAAAAATACCTCGTTGTATTTTTATTTCTTTTATTTTTGTTTAGTATTTTATTTCATATACCTACCACTACGAGATTTGATCCTTGCAAATGACCAACAAGGGGACTGACAACATCTTGATCACGTTGGGTGCAAGTATTTGTTTTTGTGTGTGTAGGTGCTGCTAATGAGGTTCTATGTGATTCTCCTACTATATTGATAACCTTGGTTTTTAACTGAAGAAAATACTTATCTGCAACTCTGCATTATCTTGTCTTAGAATGCATGAGAAGTAGAACAGATAGATTATTAGTATGTCTTTTTTCTCATCTGAAATGTCACAAGAAGGAAGACATGAGAAAATAGTTTTATATGGCGCGCAGGTCTTCCTTTTATTTCAAAAAAAGTATTTTGGGCGAGATCACCAAGACCATTCTCAAGATACCTCAGTTGTTTCAAAATTCCATCCGAATAGACAAGAAGAAAGTGAATGGGTGCACCTGTAGTCACAGAACTTCATTGTGTAGAAAAGTATAATTGTGACACTTTCTGCGAAACAAACACCCGTGTCCCCGTGTCATCTCCTATGACACCAGTGAAGTGAATGGGGTGTTGTAGGATCGAAAGTCTGTCTAGAGGGGGTGATTAGACTACTTGACCAAATAAAAATCTAGCATTTTCCCAATTTTAGTTCTTGGCAGATTTTAGCTATCTTAGCACAAGTCAAGCAATCTCCACACAATTCAAGCAAGCATGCAAAAGAGTATATGAGCAGCGGAAAGTAAAGCATGCAACTTGCAAGAATGTAAAGGGAAGGGTTTGGAGGATTCAAACGCAATTGGAGACACGGATGTTTTTGCCGTGGTTCCGATAGGTGGTGCTATCGTACATCCACGTTGATGGAGACTTCAACCCACGGAGGGTAACGGTTGCGCGAGTCCACGGAGGGCTCCACCCACGAAGGGTCCACAAAGAAGCAACCTTGTCTATTCCATCACGGCCGTCGCCCATGAAGGACTTGCCTCACTAGCGGTAGATCTTCACGAAGTAGGCGATCTCCTTGCCCTTACAAACTCCTTGGTTCAACTCCACAATCTTGTCAGAGGCTCCCAAGTGACACCTAGCCAATCTAGGAGACACCACTCTCCAAGAAGTAAAAAATGGTGTGTTGATGATGAACTCCTTGCTCTTGTGCTTCAAATGATAGTCTCCCCAACACTCAACTCTCTCTCACAGGATTTGGATTTGGTGGAAAAAAGATTTGAGTGGAAAGCAACTTGGGGAAGGCTAGAGATCAAGATTCATATGGTTGGAATGGAATATCTTGACCTCAACACAAGTGTAGGTGGTTCTCTCTCAGAAAATGTGTATTGGAAGTGTAGGTATGTTCTGATGGCTCTCTCCACGAATGAAGAATGGGTGGAGGGGTATATATAGCCTCCACACAAAATCTAACCGTTACACACAATTTGCCAAACTCGGTGGGACCGAATGGTTAAACTCGGTCGGACCGATTCAGCAAACCTAGTGACCGTTAGGATTTTCGGTGGGACTGAGATGCAACTCGGTAGGACCGATATGGTTAGGGTTAGGGCATAACGTAATCTCGGTGTGACCGATTACACAAACTCGGTGGGACCGATTTTGGTAATAAGCTAACCAAAGAATTGGTCAGTTAAACTCGGTGGGACCGATTCGCTCATCTCGGTGAGACCGAAATGTTACAAAAGGGAAACAGAGAGTTTACATTGCAATCTCGGTGGGATCGATCGCTCATCTCGGTAAGACCAAAACGTTACGAAGGGAAACAGAGAGATTACAATCCCATCTCGGTGAGACCGAGATCCCTATCGGTGAGACCGATTTGCCTAGGGTTTGTGGCAGTGGCTCTGACATTTGAAACTCGGTGGCGCCGGATAGAAAGAATCGGTGGGGCCGAGTTTGACTTTTGGTTTAGGTCATATGTGGGTGTGGAAAGGTAGTTGAGGGTTTTGGAGCATATCACTAAGCATTTTGAGCAAGCAAGCCATTAAGCAACACCTCATCCCTCCTTGATAGTATTGGCTTTTCCTATAGACTCAATGTGATCTTCGATCACTAAAATATAAAATGTGGAGTCTTGAGCTTCAAGCTTGAGCCAAACTTTTTGTCCTTAGTGTTTTGAGGGATCCACTTTCCTCATCCATGCCATGCCATTCATTGAGCTTTTCCTGAAATATTAATCTTGGAATAATGTTAGCTCAATGAGCTATATGTTGTTAGGAATTACCAAAACACCCAGGGATAGTTGCACTTTCAATCTCCCCCTTTTTGGTAATTGATGACAACATATAGATCAAAGCTTCGACAAATGATAATAAGAGTGAAAGATATTGTCGCTTTGAGAAGTATGTGAAAAGCAAGAGCTCCCCCTAAATTTGTGCATATCTTAAGATTTGCTTTGGACTGCAAATGCAGAATGAGTTAGGATCATGGGTTACTCTTCCATGTCACATACATCTTGGTGGAGCGCTCAAAATGATAAGAATTAAATAGATGCACTCATCACCAAGCAAAGTGAATGATCATATAAGGATAAGTAAGATAATATCATCCAACAAGCATAAGTGTAGCTTATGATCAACCACATGATCATCAATGTCTCACAGATAATAGCATAGTATCTCAAGCAATCAAAAGCAACCAAAGTTCAACCAAGAAGACAAGAGAGAACAAAAGCAAACTCTCTCTCTCTCGAAGCCTATGATCTATACATTTTTCTCCCCCTTTGGCAACAAGTTACCAAAACGTTCATAGAAAATGCATAGCACTAAAACGTCTCTCAGGCTTGGCCTTCAGGTGGTGGTGTCCGGAGAACGCCAAGGACGAAGGCTTCAGTTGATGTGGATGGAGCTGAAGGAGTTGGTGCTGGAGCTGGTTGCGCTGGAGCTGTAGCTGGTGCAGATGAAGTGACTCTAGTGTCTGGAACAGGCACTGCAGCAGACCTCTGAGCTCTAGGCACTCTGGCAAATGCATCAGTGGTTGTCTTGCCCTTCCTCTCCTGCATATCATCTTGAAGTTGCTCCACAACAGACTGAATCTTAGTTACCTTCACATCCAAGTCATAGAATTTTTGCTCCACGATTCTTTCCAAGCTCTCCTGGTTTTGAGTTAGGGTGGTCAGTCCCTTCTCAATCCTCAGAGTGGATGCAATCAGGTAGCCAAGCTGATCTTGCTTGCTTTTCAAAAAGTACTCAGATGCCTCCTCTTGAGTTGGCATCTTGGCAGCCTTCTCTTTCTTTGCTTTCTCCTTCTTCTCTTGAGCTTGTACTGATGATGGTTCATTCTCATTCATCACAACTTGATTGTCCTCAAAGTCAGGATAGATAGGCAAGTGTTCCTTATCCAACAAGTATGTGCATGTGCCCATCTTTGAGTTTATCAACTCCTGGATCTGTGGGGCATATCCACAACTTCTTTTCTGGTCAGCTGCAGTCCTCTTGATAGTCTCAACTATAAGGCTCATGACCTTGAACTTTTGTGGCACATCAAATATATGTAGCAAGTTAATTGCATGGCCTATGATCATTCTATGATCACCAGACTTGGGCAAGAGAGTGTGCCTAAGGATCCAATTGATTGTAGGCAGCCCTGACAGCAAGTGTTTTACTGACCCAAACTGGTGAGTCTCAAGATCATCTTCAGGAATCTCCTTGTACATGTTTGACATAGAGTTGTGATCCATCTTCTTCTTGGCATAGACATCCAAGTCATCTTCTTCTTCCTTAGGAGCATTGATCAGATTTGCCCATTCCTCAATAGTTGAGTGGTACCTTGTACCTTCAGACATCCATACTATCATGCCATCTGGATAGAAGTGTGCTGTGGAGTAGAATTGCATTATGAGCTCCTCATTCCACTTTGTGAGCTTCTGCCCAGCAAAGTCTGCAACTCCACAAGCACTGAAGCTGTCAAACACACCAGGATAGTGTTCCTCATTTTCCTTGATATACTTCCAGTCGACCCACCTCATTTCACACACTATAGGCTTCTTGTCCAACAACTCTGTCTCATAGAAGTCCTGTTGTTCCTTTGTGTGGAACCTGTAATCAACAGCAGTCCTTCTTCTTGTAGCATATGGGTCTGTCTCTCTCCATTTCCTCAGTCCTGAGTCTCTCCTGATCTTCATATTCTCAGCCACAGGATGAGCATCATTGTGGTCTGGAATCTTGGGTTTGAGCTTTCTCAAGACTTGTCCTTCATCATCTTCATCAGCAGCAACTTCAGGCAATGGGGCCTTGTTCTTCTCAGCAGCTGGTATACTCCTGGTATTCCTCTTAGGTGCACTCTTGGGCTTGGAGGCTGCTTTGGGTGCTTCTTTGGGCTTTGATATTGCAGCCCCTGACTTTATAGCATCACCCATCAGCTTTTGTGCCTTGGGTGCTGGTGCAGCAACCTCTTCTTCCTCTTCCTCTTCAGAATCTCTCATGATTGAGGATCTCCCAAGCACTCTAGCAGTGGTCTTTTTGATCCTCTCCTTCCTCTTCTTCCCTTCTGCAGCAGCCTCTTTGGGTTCAGATCCCAAAGGGACTTGAGTAGATGCTCTGGCCTTAGACATTGGAATTCTCTTTGCAGGAACCTTTTGCTTCATGCCTGGCTTGGTGGCAGCAGCAGTGCTATATTCCTTCTTAACCACTTTCTTCTTGGAAGTGGCCTCATCCTCAACTGCCACATAGTCTTCATCCTCAGATTCTGAAGTTTTCTTCTTCCTTGTTCTGGTGGCATCTTTGGGAAAGTTGCTGGGAGTGCTCCTGCTACCATCATCTGAACTGCTAGAGGGACTAGTGCCCTCACTCAGGTGAACCTGCTCCTCTGACCTGTTCTGGCTATCACTCTGATCAGACATATTGCAAACACTGACGGCAGACCCTGTGAATAGATATAGATGAGATAGAGTGGATGAGCATCACAAAATGCAGAGATTTTTGCAAGAGAATGAGTCAAAAACTTAGTTTTAGTTTTCCACAGAAAGCATTTCGGATCAACCGATTTGTAAACTCGGTGATACCGAAGCAGCTGTTGGAACCTAAACTAGTGAACTTGGTCAGGCCGAGTCACAGTTCGGTGGCACCGAGACTGCTAGGGTTTCACAAAGTCCTGAACTCGGTCACACCGATTTGCAATTCTCGATTAGACCGAAAATTACATGTGCAATGTCCTGAGCCGAATCGGTGGTACCGAGTTCCACAACTCGGTGGGTCCGAGATGGTTTCGGCGGAAACCTAACCCTAAATTTTCAATTCAACTCTAATCTACGAAGTGTTTTGACTGGATAAGATCATTTCAATCGTGGTAAGAATCATAATGAACACAATGTGCTAGGAATCGGACGGGGATAGCACTGTGATCGAGTCCATACCCTAGTTCGGCGATGAACTCGCTACGGCGGCAACGGCGGGGAAGAATTCTGTTGACGGCGGCAGAGACCAGCGGCAGGAGGCAACTGGTGACGAGGAGGACGATCCGGAGACCCAGGAGGCAGAGCGAGCTATGCGCGGGCGAAGGGGTTTTGAAGAAATTTCCAAAATTTTGCCCGTGAGTATATATAGTCCGGCCCTGTCGGTGTGACCGAGTGGAACAACTCGGTGGCACCGAGATTCATAACTGTAAGCAGTTACTGAAACTCGGTGTGACCGAAAGGTTCAAATCGGTTGCACCAAGATTGAAAACCTAGATCGACTTAGTGATCTCGGTATGACCGAAATGGATGAATCGGTCAGACCGAAATGCACAAAGAAGTTTTGGAAGTTTAAGTCTATGACGAATCGGGGACTCCGAGTGCTCCTCACATAGAGTGGTTCGAATCTGACTTGATCAAATTTTGTGATGTAGCATGAATAGAGTTTGAGACGAAAAAAGCATAGATAGCTAGAGAGGGTTCTTAGGCATTCTTGTCCATCCACTTGGCAAAAGAAAAGAAAAACAATCAATCAAAACAACAAGTGGATGTCCTCGAATGAGTGAAATATGCAATCAACATGCTCACACAATAAAATGGCAATTGAAATATGTGGCAAAGCACGCACAACCCATTCTAGCATCTATCAAACAATTGGCGATGACTAGGTCATCTATATATGAGTATATTGACTTAGGAGTCAAATGAGAACATTTGATCATAGGTCATACTCATCGTTTAAGCACATGTGGGGTTACCACTTTTACATAAAGCATTTGTTGTGTTCACACCATTAGAGTTGCTTTAGCTCAATTCTTAGAGTAAAGCTCCCCCTAGATGTGAGATCCCCCCTAAGAGGGATGAACTAACCTTGGGTTTTGTCGATGATGACTTCATGTAGATGTTGAAGATGTGGATGCTCAATGTTGATGTAGATCATTTGGAGCTATCCATTGGAGTGAGTTGCACTTTCAATACCTACATGGGTTAGTCCCACAAGGAACAAACAAGGATATCCATAGACATAAAGTGATGCACACACAAGATGATGTCTATGAAAGCTTTTAGGTTACCTTGTCCCTTGTCTTACCAACAAGAGGGTTTGTGACTCCTTGAACTAGTGCAAGATGTGGAAGTTGATCGCACTTGTTCTTGCCAAGATGATAAGAGTGAAGTATGTTGGCGGAGTCACCCTCAAAGAACTCTCTAGTTCTTCTTCTTCGGGATCCACACCATCTTGATGGGAATCCTTGGTGTTGTAGTTGTACTTGATGAAGTGGAACTTGAAGTAGTCTTGGGAACCCACTTGACCAAGGCCTTAGGAGCTTCTTCAAATGCATCAATTTCCTCTTGAAGCTTGTCCTTGCCTTTTTGCTTATGGTCTTGTGGTGGAAGATCATCTTGAGCTTGTGTCCCTTTGAGAGAAGTAGGATCATACTTCTCTTGTTGAGGAACAAACTTCGTTTTGGGGTATTGATCTTCTTCCCACTCAACTCCATTGGCATTGAACTTTCGTTCAAAACCAACACCTTGATTCTTCCGGTGCCTTCCTTGCTTGCGTACAATTTCCTTGAATTGCTTACTTCCAGCAAGGCTCTTGTAAACACCTTTCTCTATAATTCCCTTCAATAAGCTATTTTCTTGCTCAAGTGTAACTTGGCTAAGAGAATCATTAGTGGAATCAAGAGAACTACTAGAAGCAACAATATTGGATTTAGCATGATTATTGTTACTACTAGAGGAAGAATCTTTCTTGTTCTTGTTACTAGACTTGACTTGAGGCATGTAAGTGGATAAGAGTAAACGCTTGGCAATGTAAGAAGAACTTTTCTTGCGAAGATCATCATTGATTGCTTTTAAGAACTCATGCTCTTGCTCAAGGTTGAGATTTTCAAAGCGTAATTTCTCATGAGTCATTAAAAGTTCTCGATGATCTCCTAAGATGGTTTCATGAGCTAACTTAAGAGTGTTTAGTTCTTTAGTTAGAGACTCAATCTTCTCCTTATCATTGTCATTCATTTTATCTTGATTAGCATGATTAATTGACGTTTCATCATAGTATTCATCACTAGAGTTGTCAACAAGTAAATCATCATCACCTAACAAGTCATCTTCATCACTATTGAAATCAACATACTCGGGGTGTGATACCTTTGGGCCTTTAGCCATGAAGCATGTTCCAACTCCTTCATTTGGTGAGTCAAATATGTCGTAGGAGTTGGTTGTCACAAGTGCTAGACCGGCAACACCTTCATCTTGAGTATATTCGGAGTCGGAGTGATAGCTTCTCTCGGAGTGGTTGTCGGAGTCAGAGCCGGATACCCATTCACCAACATGAGCTTGATGTCTTCGTTTTGTGTAGCTCCTTGATGACCTGTCCTTTCTTTCTGAATCCTTGCTTCTCCGTGAGGGTCTTCGTTCATAACGATCATCTCTACTCCTTCTTTCTCTAGATGGTGATTCTTCTCTTCTACTTCTTCTCTTGGGAGAATCTTCTCTTCTCTTGTAGGGGGCCATACACTCATTTGAATAGTGTCCGGGCCTTCCACAATTGTAGCAGTTTCGCTCTCGACTAGAAGATCTTTTGTCATTGTAGGACCTTGACTTGGAGCTTCTCTCTTTGCTTCTACTCTTGTCGAATTTGTTGAAGTTCTTCACCATTAATCTCAATTCTTCATTGAAGGTTTGTTTCTCACTCGATGATGTGGGGGCTTCACATGAGGCTTTGTAAGCACCACTTGATTTGTTGTGAAGTTCCTCTTTATCCTTGAGTGACATCTCATGAGCAACAATTCTTCCGATGACTTCCGTTGGCTTGAGATCTTTGTAATTTGGCATCATTTGGATCAATGTGCACACGGTATCATATTTTCCATCCAAGGCTCTTAGGATCTTCTTCATGATGAATCTATCGGTCATCTCTTCACTCCCTAAGCCGGCAATCTCATTTGTGATAAGAGCAAGCCTAGAGTACATTTCAGCGACACCTTCACCATCCTTCATTTTGAACTTGTCAAGTTGACTTTGAAGCACATCCAATTTGGATTCTTTGACGGAGTCGGTACCTTCGTGCATATCAATCAAAGTATCCCAAATTTCCTTTGCATTCTCAAGACGGCTGGTTTTGTGAATTCTTCGAGGCACAATCCGTTGAAGAGGATATCACAAGCTTGAGCGTTGTATTGCAGCATTTTCAACTCTTCCGCGGTGGCTTCACGGTTCGGTTCTTTCCCGTCAAAGAATTCACCTTGCAAGCCAATACACACAATAGCCCAAACGGCGGGGTTATGTCCAAGAATATGCATTTTCATCTTATGCTTCCAACTAGCAAAATTAGTGCCATCAAAGTAAGGACCTCTATGGTGATAATTTCCCTCGCTAGATGCCATACTCTCCTAGGTTGTGAAACCAAGGCTATGACCACCAAAAGCTATGGAAATCAAAGCAAATGGAGACCAAAGCTCTGATACCACTTGTAGGATCAAAAGTATGTCTAGAGGGGGTGATTAGACTACTTGACCAAATAAAAATCTAGCCTTTTCCCAATTTTAGTTCTTGGCAGACTTTAGCTATCTTAGGACAAGTCAAGCAATCTCCACACAATTCAAGCAAGCATGCAAAAGAGTATATGAGCAGCGGAAAGTAAAGCATGCAACTTGCAAGAATGTAAAGGGAAGGGTTTGGAGGATTCAAACGCAATTGGAGACACGGATGTTTTTGTCATGGTTCCGATAGGTGGTGCTATCGCACATCCACGTTGATGGGGACTTCAACCCACGGAGGGTAACGGTTGCGCGAGTCCACGGAGGGCTCCACCCACGAAGGGTCCACGAAGAAGCAACCTTGTCTATTCCATCACGGCCGTCGCCCACGAAGGACTTGTCTCACTAGCGGTAGATCTTCACGAAGTAGGTGATCTCCTTGCCCTTACAAACTCCTTGGTTCAACTCCACAATCTTGTCGGAGGCTCCCAAGTGACACCTAGCCAATCTAGGAGACACCACTCTCCAAGAAGTAACAAATGGTGTGTTGATGATGAACTCCTTGCTCTTGTGCTTCAAATGATAGTCTCCCCAACACTCAACTCTCTCTCACAGGATTTGGATTTGGTGGAAAGAAGATTTGAGTGGAAACCAACTTGGGGAAGGCTAGAGATCAAGATTCATATGGTTGGAATGGAATATCTTGACCTCAACACAAGTGTAGGTGGTTCTCTCTCAGAAAATGTGTATTGGAAGTGTAGGTATGTTCTGATGGCTCTCTCCACGAATGAAGAGTGGGTGGAGGGGTATATATAGCCTCCACACAAAATCTAACTGTTACACACAATTTGCCAAACTCGGCGGGACCGAATGATTAAACTCGGTCGGACCGATTCAGCAAACCTAGTGACCATTAGGATTTTCGGTGGGACTGAGATGCAACTCGGTAGGACCGATATGGTTAGGGTTAGGGCATAACGTAATCTCGGTGTGACCGATTACACAAACTCGGTGGGACCGATTTTGGTAATAAGCTAACCAGAGAGTTGGTCAGGTAAACTCGGTGGGACCGATTCGCTCATCTCGGTGAGACCGAAATGTTACAAAAGGGAAACAGAGAGTTTACATTGCAATCTCGGTGGGACCGATCGCTCATCTCGGTAAGACCGAAACGTTACGAAGGGAAATAGAGAGATTACAATCCCATCTCGATGAGACCGAGATCCCTATCGATGAGACCGATTTGCCTAGGGTTTGTGGCAGTGGCTATGACATTTGAAACTCGGTGGCGCCGGATAGAAAGAATTGGTGGGGCCGAGTTTGACTTTGGTTTAGGTCATATGTGGGTGTGGGAAGGTAGTTGAGGGTTTTGGATCATATCACTAAGCATTTTGAGCAAGCAAGCCATTAAGCAACACCTCATCCCTCCTTGATAGTATTGGCTTTTCCTATAGACTCAATGTGATCTTGGATCACTAAAATATAAAATGTAGAGTCTTGAGCTTCAAGCTTGAGCCAAACTTTTTGTCCTTAGAATTTTGAGGGATCCACTTTCCTCATCCATGCCATGCCATTCATTGAGCTTTTCCTGAAATATTAATCTTGGAATAATGTTAGCTCAATGAGCTATATGTTGTTAGGAATTACCAAAACCACCCAGGGATAGTTGCACTTTCAGGTGCACCTGTAGTCGCTGAGCTTCACTGTCTAGAAAAGTATAATTGCGACACCTCCTGTGAACCGAACACCCGTGTCCCTGTGTCGTCTCCCGCGACACAGGGAAAATGAATGGGGTGCACATGTAGACTGAACTTCACTGTCGAGAAAATTATAATCATGACACCTCATGCGAACTGAACACTCATGTCCCCGTGCCGCCTCCTATGACACGGGGAAACCCTCACCACAGCCGCCGCTGTTGGAAATATGAGCAAGTTACTACGAGATTTAATCCAAATAAATAGGAAGTAGGTCATGACAGCAATAGCAGAGATTAAACTAATCATGCGAACTAGCTTAGTAGATGAACAGATCACATATAGGGGACATACTAGAAACATGAATTCTACCACGATCTCGAACAAGAAGGATAGAATAACATACAGTGCAGCGGGTGCAGCACCGCCGGCATTGACGTTGTCGCCCATGTCGTCGAGGATGAGGTTGTCGAGGTCGGGGAAGAAGTCGTCGCTGCCAGCAGTCGCGCGAGTGCGCTCCGCAAAAACCTGATCGCCCCTCTCCCGTACAGGATCACGATAGGCGGGGTTCCGGAGGCCTACTATCCCTTCTCCTGGTGCACGCCGAAAGGAGGGATGGAGAAGACTTGGTTGGCGATGCAATGACCTGGAACGGTGGTGAGAAACCATACGAAGCGGCGGCGGCTAGGGTAGACGTCTGCCTGACTATATAGTGCGGGTCGGGTAGGTCGTGGGAGTAAACCCCACGTCCGAGTCATCACGATCCAAAAGAATCGGGAATGGTTCAGTAATTAACGTGTCCATTAATTATTAATTAATGACTCATTAATTTTTCTTGAGTGGCAAAAATATAGACAACGTGCATAGCTCTGTCCTCGGCTCGGCTCAATCCCGCAACCCGCGGCGCGTCGTGACGAGGCGTGGCGAAGCGAGGCGAGCGCATGTAGGTCTCCTCTTCTCATGCTCATACAAGTGGTAGAAGAGCTCACCTTATAAAGAGGTGCAACTCTCTCTCAACTTCCGGGGTGGGACTAAACTTTAGCCTCACTCACTCCACTCACATGTGTGCATGAATGGGCCAAGAGAATTTCAGAATTTTAGTTGGGCTTTGGGCCAAAGGCCTACTAGCAAAATTCCAACAATCCCCCACAAAGTCTCATTGGCACATCTCATCATTTAGTTCCAAAACATTGTTTATATACCAGTGCTTACTGGAGACTGTGAAGTTGAACTTCCACTTAGAGATTTATGCTACACTAGATCACAACTTGAATAGTGGACTATGCCTTGAACTACAAGTTTTCTGCGAGACTAGTTTCACACAAATTCTTGACCGATACTGGGCTGCCGCAAAGCTTCCCCGCGGGTGGAGCGTATATGTCATACTCCAGGGCCTTTTCATGAATTTATTAGAGAACACCCAATTCTCACAGACTGCGACGTTAATAGTCAAATTCATATAGGTGTGTTCCTCAGAAGATGTTTTGCAGGACAACATCTCTGCTTACCCGAATAAGCCACTTGGAACACATTAAGATAAGTATCAACCTGCCATGCAGATCAGGAGAGTATTGCATCTTCATGGAGTGGGATAGGTAATATAAGGATACTCTCCTCCCAGCTGACCAACAGCTTGTCCCCCACTTCTACTTCACGGGATCTCCGATCACATAGAGTGGGTTACCACTATGGACAACTCATGCGGTGGGTCTCAGACCCATCTCCATTGATGCATTATCTATCACATTACGTGATAGACCCTTTGTGAAGGGATCTGCCAAATTTTTCAACGTTTGGATATAATCCAACGTAATAACTCCGGAGTTCCTCAATTTTCTGACAGATTTCAGTCTCCTCTTCACATGCCTTGAGGACTTCATATTGTCCTTAGAACTGTTTATCTTGACGATCACAGTTTGATTATCACAGTTCATCGGGATAGGGGGTATTGGTTTTTCAACCATAGGTAAGTCCATCAAGAGTTCGCGAAGCCACTCTACTTCAACAGTGGCTATGTCTAATGCTGTGAGTTCTGCTTCCATAGTTGACCTCGTTAAGATGGTCTGCTTGCAAGACTTCTAGGAAACAGCGCCACCACCAAGTGTAAAAACATAACCACTTGTGGCCTTAATCTCATCAGCATCAGATATCCAGTTTGAGTCACTATAACCCTCCAATACCCTTGGATACCCGGTGTAGTGAATCCCATAGCTCGTGGTGCCTTTCAAATAGCGCATAACTCTCTCAAGCGCATGCCAATGATCATCTCCTGGTTTTGACACAAACCGACTCATCCTGCTGACAGCAAAAGGGATGTCAGGCCTCGTGGCACTCGCCAAATACATAAGCGAGCCAATAATCTGATAATACCTCAGTTGATCTCTAGTAATCCGTCGATTCTTTCGAAGCAACACACTAGCATCATATGGAGTTGGAGAAGGCGTGCAGTCGCTATACCCAAAACAACTCAAGACCTTTTCCACATAGTGAGACTGAAGCAGTGTGATCCCACCATTCTCATCTCTCAACAGCTTGATGTTTAAGATAACATCAGCTACTCCTAGATCCTTCATCTCAAAACAGCAAGATAAGAAATCCTTAACCTCCTTGATTAAATCAATGTTCCAAAGATCAGTATGTCATCGACATACAGACAAAGAATAACTCCTTCGCCCCCACCATAGTGATAGTACACACACTTGTCACCATCGTTTACTACAAAGCCGGCAGCAATTAATGTTCTTTCGAACTTCTCATGCCACTATTTAGGAGCTTGTTTAAGGCCATATAAAGACTTTAATAACTTGCACACCTTTCCTTCCTGACCAGGTACTACAAAACCATCTGGCTGATCCATGTAAATTTCCTCCTTCAACTCTCCATTGAGGAAAGTTGTCTTAACATCCATTTGATGAACGAGAAGACCATGTGAGGCAGCCAGGGATAGTAGCACCCGAATTGTGGTCAGTGTAGCCACGGGTGAGTAAGTATCAAAGAAGTCTTCACCTTCTTTCTGGGTATAACCCTTGGCCACAAGCTGTGCCTTGTACTTTTCAATCGTACCATCAGGTCTAAGCTTCTTCTTGAACACCCACTTACATCCTACAGGTTTGCACCCATAAGGACGGTCAGTGATCTCCCAGGTACCGTTAGCTAAGATGGAATCCATCTCGCTACGTACAACTTCCTTCCAGTAGTCAGCATCAGGAGATGCATAGGCTTCTGAAATCGTCCTAGGTGTGTCATCCACGAGGTACACAATGAAATCATCACAAAAGGACTTTGTAGTCCTCTGTCTCTTACTCCTCACGGGAGTTCCATTGTCACCCTCAACAGGATTCTCAACGTGTTCCATCGCAATGGTGGGTTCAGGAATTATAGTGAATTCCTCACTAGATGGAGTAGGTATCTCCTGATTTGATGAACTCGACATATCCTTCATAGGAAATATGTCCTCAAACAAAGTTGCATCATTCGAATCCATAATCGTACCAACATGCATGTCGGATACCTCAGATTTTATTATCAGAAATCTATAGCCGATGCTATGAAAAGCACAGCCCAGAAGAACACAATCCACGGTTTTTGGTCCAAGCTTGCGCTTCTTGGGAATTGGTATATTGACTTTCGCCAAACAACCCCAAGTACGTAGGTAAGAGAGTTTCAACATTTTCCTTTCCCATTCCTCAAATGGAGTCATGGTCTTATGCTTTGTGGGAACTCGGTTTAGGACATGACATGCAGTCATTAGCGCCTCCCCCCACCATTCCTTGGATAGACCCGAAGTGTCTAACATGGTGTTAACCATATCAGTTAGAGTTCAGTTCTTTCTTTCGGCTACCCCATTTGACTGGGGTGAGTAGGGAGGCGTCCTCTCATGGATTATACCATGTTCCGCACAAAACAGATCAAATTCATTGGAAAAATACTCTCCACCACGATCGGACCTAAGCCGTTTAATTTTTCGATCAAGTTGGTTCTCTGCCTCAGCTTTATAGTTTTTGAAAAAAGTCAAAGCCTCATCTTTTGATTTCAGAAGATACACATAACAATATCTAGTGGAGTCATCAATCAACGTTATGAAGTATCTCTTTCCACCTTTTGTCAACACGCCATTCATCTCACAAAGATCAGAATGTATAAGCTCTAGTGGCGCCAAGTCTCTTGCCTCTGCAGTCTTATGGGACTTGCGAGGTTGCTTAGCTTGCACACATACTTGGCACTAAGAGCCTTTGACAGTAGAGATTTTTGGAATTAAATTCGTATTGGCTAGCCGCGTCATGCAACCAAAGTTAATGTGACAAAGCCGTGAATGCCAAATATCAGACTCATTGTTGTGGCAAACATTATTAATAACTTTAGTGCAAATATCTGACAAAGACAGGCAGAACAAGCCTCCGCTCTTATAGCCTTTTCCAACAAATTGTCCATACTTAGAAATTACAACTTTATTGGATTCGAAAACCAACTTAAAACCATCTCGACATAAACGGGAACCGCTAACGATATTTTTATTTATTGATGAACATTCTTCAGACGCACAGTCTTCCCCGAAGTAAACTTCAGATCGACCGTACCAACACCTGGAACGATGGCATGTGACCCGTTCCCCATCAGCACGGGTGAAGTCCCTGTTGCCTGGTAAGAAGAAAACATGGAGGCGTCAGCACAAACATGTACATTGGCACCGGTGTCAATTAACCAATCAGGGGATTGAAATACTAAAAGGATGGTAGGAAAAATACCGTACCCTGATTCCTTCATATCAATATCATCGATGACAACATTAGTGAACTTGCCGCTCTTCTCATGTTCGCGCTCCTCAAAGTGGTTAGGACACTTTGGAGCCCAGTGATTAGGATCACCGCAGACATGGCAAAGTCCCTTCCCCTTCTTATGAGAATTCTTCTTGAAGTTGGTAGAATGTGATGGCTTGTTCTTTGTATCAAACTTGCCTTTGCCCTGAGTTTTGTTCTTATTGTTTTTGAACTTGTTGGGCTGGGAGTTCTTCTTCTGTACCATGTGGGCACTAGAACCTCCCTCAGCAACTCGAGCACATGTGACCTTTGCTCTCGCCTTCTCTTCAACATCAAGAGTACCAATGAGATCCGCAACGGAAAACTCCTGTCTCTTGTGTTTCAGGGAAGTAGCAAAATTGTTCCACGAAGGTGGAAGCTTGGCAATGATGCCTCTGACAACAAATTTGTCCAGCAACACACACTTGAAGTACTCAAGTTCTTTTGCGAGCGACTGTATCTCATGAGCCTGCTGTACAATAGGGCGCTCATCAGTCATCTTGTAGTCATAGAATTGCTCCAGGACGTACAACTCGTTGCCGGCGTCCAAGGCACCAAACTTGGCCTCGAGCGCAGCCCACATGTCCTTGCTGTTGTCAAACGACATATACGAATCCACAATGGAGTCATCAAGAACACTCAGAAGAGCGCCTTTAAAGAGGGTATCAATCTTCTCGAAAGCTTCCAGCTGTGCTGGATTAAGATCGCCCTCAGGCTTGCCCTTGGTGGCGTCATAGCAGCCCATGGTCTGAAACCAGTAGACTACTCTCGTGCGCCACCTCTTATATTGCGCCCCCTTAAAGGCAGGTAGCTTCAGATGCGCAGCAAAACCACTCGGAGTTAATTGCCTATAATTAGGTTTTTGGATTTTTGGAAATATGAGCAAGTTACTACGAGATTTAATCCGAATAAATAGGAAGTAGATCATGACAGCAATAGCAGAGATTAAACTAATCATGCGAACTAGCATAGTAGATGAACAGATCACATCTAGGGCACATACTAGAAACATGAATTATACCACGATCTCGAATAAGAAGGATAGAATAACATACGGTGCAGCGAGTGCAGCACCGCCGGCGTTGACATTGTCGCCCATGTCGTCGAGGATGAGGTTGCCGAGGTCGGGGAAGAAGTCGTCGTTCGCGAAGTCGTCGCTGCCAGCAGTCGCGCGAGTGCGCTCCCCAAAAACCTGATCGCCCCTCTCCCGTGCAGGATCACGAGAGGCGGGGTTCCGGAGGCCTGCTGTCCCTTCTCTCGGTGCACGCCGAAAGGAGGGATGGAGAAGACTTGCTTGGCGGCGCAATGATCTGGAATGGTGGTGAGAAACCATACGAAGCGGCGGCGGCTAGGGTAGACGTCTGCCTGACTATATAGTGCGGGTCGGGTAGGTCGTGGGAGTAAACCCCACGTCCGAGTCATCACGATCCAAAAGAATAGGGAACGGTTCAGTAATTAACGCGTCAATTTTTCCCGAGCAGCAAAAATATAGACAACGTGCATAGCTCTGTCCTCGGCTCGGCTCAATCCCGCAACCCGCGGCATGTCGTGGCGTGGCGTGGCGTGGCGTGGCGAGGTGAGCGAGGAGGAGGAGCGCGCGTGTAGGTCTCCTCTTCTCATGCTCATACAAGTGGTAGAAGAGCTCACCTTATAAAGAGGTGCAACTCTCTCTCAACTTCCGGGGTGGGACTAAACTTTAGCCTCACTCACTCCACTCACATGTGTGCATGAATGGGCCAAGAGAATTTCAGAATTTTAGTTGGGCTTTGGGCCAAAGGCCTACTAGCAAAATTCCAACAATCCCCCACAAAGTCTCATTGGCACATCTCATCATTTAGTTCCAAAACATTGTTTATATACCGGTGCTTACTAGAGACTGTGAAGTTGAACTTCCACTTAGAGATTTATGCTACACTAGATCACAACTTGAATAGTGGACTATGCCTTGAACTACAAGTTTTCTGCGAGACTAGTTTCACACAAATTCTTGACCGATACTGGGCTTCCGCAAAGCTTCCCCGCGGGTGGAGCGTATACGTCGTACTCCAGGGCCTTTTCATGAATTTATTAGAGAACACCCAATTCTCACAGACTGCAATGTTAACAGTCAAATTCATATAGGTGTGTTCCTCAGAAGATGTTCTGCAGGACAACATCTCTGCTTACCCGAATAAGCCACTTGGAACACATTAAGATAAGTATCAACCTGCCATGCAGATCAAGAGAGTATTGCATCTTCATGGAGTAGGATAGGTAATATAGGGATACTCTCCTCCCAGCTGACCAACAGCTTGTCTCCTACTTCTACTTCACGGGATCTCCGGTCACATAGAGGCGTGGCGTGGTGTGGCGTGGCGTGGCGAGGCGAGCGAGGAGGAGGAGCGTGCGTGTAGGTCTTCTCTTCTCATGCTCATAAAAGTGGTAGAAGAGCTCACCTTATAAAGAGGTGCAACTCTCTCTCAACTTTCAGGGTGGGACTAAACTTTAGCCTCACTCACTCCACTCACATGTGTGCATGAATGGACCAAGAGAATTTCAGAATTTTAGTTGGGCTTTGGGCCAAAGGCCTACTAGCAAAATTACAACAGCCGCTAAAGAGCTCCTTCCTTTTTCCAACACATCACCACCACCAGAGGACACATAAGCGATGCCTCAGACAACTCAAGGAAGGTGGTGGCGGGATAGAGGATTGAGAGAGGGAGAGGAGGAAGCCGCCTCCGCGCTCTGTTCTGTAAACTAGAATGAATGGGGTGGGGTGGGGGGACGTCCAGCGCGCGGCGGTTTCAAAGTCACAGTGCAGCGCCTAGAACCAAGGCGCTGCACTGCTCGGTACGGGGCCCAGCTGTGCCACGCTGACCAAGTGTGCAGCGCCTGGTAGATAGGCGCTGCACAGTGAAGTGCAGCGCCTGACTGTCGGGCGTTGCACAAAAGGGCCAGTTGAGTAAAAAAATTCAAACAGTTTAGTTTGTGACTAGCCTAACCCGCGCGGCGGCACGCCGCGCTCGGTGATCACTCGCAAATGTGCAATCTATTGATTCAAATTTTGGATTGGTGCATGCATATTTAATCTCAGAATAATATATAGAGGTATTGAAGAAACCGAACATATGAAGCTATTGATATTTTGTAAATGTAGGGATACAAAGATACAAATTAAAAGTGGCACACTATAGTTATTCAAAATACATACAGTTCACTGTAGGCAGAGAACTGTTTATAGAAACACAAACACACTACATAAATGAGCTAGAAAAACTGTTTATAGAAACACAAACACACTACATAAATAAGCGAGAAGCAGTTGCTGATGCATTAGATCATCCTGGTATAGTAGTATATCCTCCTGCAGGATTGGTGCCTGTGAGAAAGTGGTACAGTGATTTTGCAAATGCTTGGACATGTCCGACAGGAGGGTGCGCGCATGTGTATGTGATAATAGGATCCTCACTGTGTGGGCGCTGAGGATACATGTGGAGTGGTAATACATCAAAGAAGTTGTTGCATACTTTTGCTAGAATTATTGTTTGCCTTGTGAACTCGTTTTCAATTGTAGCTAACCTGCTGACAGGCCATGTTGAACTGCCATTGTTTGATTTGTGCTTTCTCTTTTGCCATAAATAATCTTTCCTTTGTGACTTCAAGGGCGTAGTAGTTGTGCAATTCCGCATCCATTGATACGTGATGTTTATAGGTGATGTTTTCGTTGTATGCAATGAATTTCAAAGTAACAGAATATGTGGATAATGTTGTGTTCAAAGAAAGGGAGGTAATGCATAGAAGCAAACTGAAAAAGGCACATTTATTGTCACCATGTATGATGCATTTTAGAGATGACAGGAAGTACACATTGACACTTTTCTAACAAGACTAAACACGGTACATTTATTTCTGGCTTACATCATAGTAATTGTATCTCTCACCTTCATCATTGTAATCACAGTGTCCAAATTTTCAGTAGCCATGCCCATGCGTCCTTTGAATGTGTTGTGGTGAAACTTGTATAGAAATTCCAATTTTTTTAGAAATATTTGAAAAGAAATTCATAAATTGTAGAATACATATATGACTGATGTGGGAAAGTTTCAGTTTGGTTGGACCATTGGTTTGAGAGATTTATGTTTTCAAACTTTTAATTGACAGGAACTTCAAAGTTTATAGAAACATTTGATTTTAAAAAAAATCGAATAATACATATTTTACTAACATGATAAAGTTTTAGATCACTTGGATAATTTGTTGAGAGATTCAAGTCAAGAACAATGCATATGTGTCAATACCACTAATGCTCATAAATGCAAACAGAGGGAAGGAAGAAAAACGGCTGAGAAAAAAAACCTACCGTAGAGTGTGCGCCAGCACCTGCAACAACAGACAACCCTACTAAAAGTCACAAAGCTCACTTCTCTACCAGGCCCAGCAGCTGCTTAGATGCAACCAAAAAAGCAAACCGCCTACATTGGTCAACAAAAAAAAATCTTGAAAAAAATCCTTTTTCTTTGCAGGAAAGAGAAAAAAAATCTCCGGTTCCCACGCGCAAAGTCACATCACAATTAACCTAACTAGAAGAACACCCGTGCGTTGCAACGGGGCCACATTAACTTTAAGAGTTCAATATTACGTCATTTGCGACCTTTTTTACCATCAAATCCTCACACACACAGACACACACTCTCCCTCCCTCTTCCTCACTCTCTATCCCCCTCTCCCTCTCTCTCTCTAACACACACACATATCCATCTTATTGAGTACGGGACCATAATTCATCTATTTCACATATACACGCTAGTGCATAACAATATGGATTATGTGTATTATATTTGCCACCAGAACTGAGGGAATTAATTTCATGTAAATTGACCAGCCACAGCTCCAAGAATACGCGGACGAGGTGGCTCGGGTCGGCGTCGGCGCCGTCCAGCGCGGGCCACAGGCCCGCTTCCAAGTGCACGTGCAATGCACGTCTTCACAAATATTATAACCAGATGTGAGACATCACATGCATAGAAAAGACATTCTGATAGCAATCCAAATACCATACTCAATTGAATACCTAACCTGGACAATACTCTTATTTCTATGCGCCAGAAAAAATGGAATAGCAAAGCTAAGTATGCCTACATACGCTCAGATTATATATAACAATCTTGGGTGAACAATTACAACAAAGCACTAAGCAGCGATAAATTTAAATAAAAAAATCCATTAACTATGCAGGCAGCAGGCTTGTTACAACATAGAGAGATAGAAAAATGTTGCCTCCAGTAATGTAGCGCAAAGGAGTGGAACGAAGTATGAATGAGCGGTTGTCTGTTCTTCTCCATGTACATGGATCAGCAGTAGAGGCCAAGTATATAAGTACTTGACCGAACTCCACTCTTCGTGTACGGAGAGCCATGTCACCTTCTCGCCGCTGCAGCATGGGAGGACGGCTGGTTCACGTGACCCTCCAGCTGGGGGATCCATGGTGGCTGACCGTCGAGCTCGAGGCAGAGAAGTTGAGGGCAGTAGTGGCGAGATCCATGCCGGCCAACCGGGCGAAGAGGAGGTCGCCGGGGAGGGACACATCGGCAAGATCCAGTCTCCACGCGACCTGAAGAGCAACAGTGATCTCCACAAGCTGTAGGCCGACGGCGTGCTCCATCCCCTGCGATGGGGTGACCATGGCGGTGGCCACAGCTCCTCATGCTCGCCTCGATCTCGGCGACACACCCTGAGTGTAGGAAGCAGCAACGACCTCGACGAAATCATGGCCTCCATCCCGGAATGCAATCATGTCGCTCTAAATAAATGGATTCAATCATGTGACTCTAATTACTTCGGATTGTTATGTGCACACTAAGCGGGGTGCAGTTAGGAAAGAAAATGTTTTCTAATTAAAGTGATTGAGTGATTTAAGGTAAGGTTAATTAATTTAGAAGCGTCTTTAAAACCTTTTATTTGTTTCCTTAAAATCTATTATTTGTTTCCTAAAGAAATTTGCAATAATGGAAGGTATCGGTTGATTTGGATAAGTTAGAAAATTTAGATCCGTGATTGTGTGCACGTTTGGAAAGTGCTGATTTGCAAGGAAAGAGCTGAGGGGTAAATAAACCGGTGAATAAGAAACCAGCATCGAAAAAATCTACGACGGTTAACCTACGAAAAAAAACCGGACGAAAGTGGTGGGACGAAAAAAACCCTGAAAGCGAGACTACCAACTGCTCCATTAGAAGTAGAGATGCACGTAGTCACATCAGCCCGAAATCTACAGTCGACCACCGCATGCAACTCAGCAGCGACGAAAAAGGAAGCAACCAATTTCCTTCCGCCCGAATGCAATTTGACAAAAAAAAAATCATGCCGCACAACGCTAGCTGCATGCACACATGGAGCCTACCACCGAGCATGTCCAGAATTACAAATGGCAGTTTCACAAAATTTTCAAGGAATCCAAATAATATCACAAGAAGAGGAGAAAATAGACCTGACGTTGGTGAAACCAATCATCAACGAAAATCACAAATGACCATCGCATGCTTGCACGGGTGACAAAACGAAAAGCAAATGCTCCCCACACCGCACGACAAATATGAGGTCTTTTTTTCGAGGGACAAAAATAAGATAGCTATTGGAGATGCTCTAATTTTTTTTTCTCGCGCATTGTTTCTACGTCCAACTTGGTTCAAACAGACAACTCACATGCTTCTAACACCAGACTGTATTTGCATTTGTAAGTGAGGAAGCCAATTTGAATTTAAATCATACAAAACAAAAAAATATTCACATACGATAGAGGCAAATTTTATGGGATTTGCGATTCAATGAGTAACATCTAGCTGGTTTTCAAGCGGAAGCCACGTCTGCGCCAACTTGGTTAAGTCTCTCTTTTGCTTCTTAAGGCATGCCTTCACCTATCCTACTATAGAAGTGAATGAGCAAAGCAATTGGGAATGTGCAGCAAACAAAGAGAGCTAAATATGACTAAATAAATTAAGTAATCTGAAAGTGGGCACGTCGTCGTCGAGCGCCAGCAGCTGCTCAAGAGCCTCCACGACGTCGCACATCCGGGACTGCGCTTCAAATCTGGACACAAGTGTGACACGGCCGCGGCAGCGCGTCAATTCCGCTGCCGGACACCACTCACGCTCGGCCCACTCACCATCCCGGCCGGTGCCGAGAACAAACCACACGGGACCCAGTATTTACGAAAACACAGTTGTTCGAGAAGAATCGGATGAAGCAGGGTCGAGAAACTCCGAGAGGTAGCGATTTTACCCAAAAGGTGTCCCCAGCCAAATCCCGCAGTAATACACGTGTCAATCATAGTTTCTTTTTTTTTTTTGAAAGAAATGTCAATCATAGTTTAGTCTGGTGGAAGGTAATTTTTTTTGAAAAATCCCCAGAACAGAAACTCGGCAGCAACAATTTTTCACAGAATACCATTGGCCAACAAATGAATAATCATCAAAGAATGGCATGCAAAAAGTAGCGCTAAATCAGCTAGGTGTAGCGTAGTAAGATCACCTTGAAAGCTCGGTGTAGCGTAGTAAGATCACCTTGAAAGTCTTAACAGTTGTAATTCTGTGTTGTATAGGGGTTTGTTTCATAGAGTTTTAAGAACTTAACTGTTGATATATGAAAATTATACATGGTTAATATAGTAAAGGCCTTTTTGATGCAAGAGTTACAATAATCTGAACATTATTTAGTAAGCAAGATTGTGGAGCATATGACTGAGCGCTAGCACAAATCTTGTACTCCTTCTCTTGCTTCTCTGTTTTGCTTTGTTCTGAACATTCTGAATTTTTAACATTTCCATGTACGTTTCCGAACTGAACTTCTTGCAGACATTTCCATGTACGCTTCTAAACTGAACTTCTTGCAGTCTTGCAGAGAACTTCAGGGGCAGCACCCAACGCACTGCACACTGCGCACATCCAAACCTAGCACCTACGCATCATAGACGATGCAGGGGCAGCACGCGAGCCGCAACGCACGCCACGCAGCGGCAGCGGGCGCGAGCGCCGTCCTGCGGTTCAGGATCGCCTCCTCGCGTCATCTTCGACGGGGCGCCGGCGTCCTAGCGTGCAAGAGGTCGACACGGCGTGCGCATGCTAGAGCCGGGTTGGATGGGTTCCAGGCGCCGGCCGGTTGGGCGAGCTCGAGGTCGAGAACACCGGCGCCTCGGCCGCAGCGTCCACACGGCAGAAACAGTCCAATAACGTCTTCTCCCGCTGCTTCTTAGAGTCTAGAGAGCTCACCATCGGAGGCGCTGATGCGGTCCTTTGTGGCACACAGCTTCTCGGCGAGCGCGGAGTGTAGCCTGTCTGGCGGTATTCGACGACCTGGACGTCACCGTGGCCGACGTACACGGCGAAGAACTGCGCGTGTAGTATGTTGAGCAAGATCAACAAGAGAAGGAGGTGCACGTCGTGAGAAGAGGAAGGAATACATACAGCGCGCCCCGCGACGACTGCGAGAAGCACATAAAGAGAGGACGCGTCGAACCTCGACGGGCCGCTTCCGAGCTCTCGGGTCTCGGCGGCCGATGCTAATCCGCTTGGAGGCGCATCGCGGGAAGGAGGCGCGCGTGGAGTAGGAGTGCGACGGCCCCAAACTGAGGACGGGTCGAGCCCTGTTGCCCAGTTTGGAGCTGCGTGTCGCTCTTCTCCTGGGTCGCCTCAGGGCTCAGGCACGGCCTCTGCTGCGGCGTCGCCGTCCTTGCCGACCCTTCGGACGGCCATACGATCTTCCTCCCACGCGTGATTCTCAGCGTCCTCTCCGTGAGCAGTGATACTCAGCTGCTCGCGGCCACGATCACATGGACGCCGCAGGCGACACTGCTCGACACCTCCATTGCATGGGAGCAGCGACGCTAGGTTGGACAGAGGAGCAGTATAGCGTGGCTCCATGGTGGACCTGCGTTGTCTTGCGATCACGCCCGCGCTGCCGCCATTCAGCCCGGATCCGCAGGAGGAAGACGCATACCGGCACGGCGCACACGGGCAATAACGGCCGCCCGAATCCCAGGAGGGCGACCCCGACGACGCCGTCCAGACCGATCAGGAGCAGGGGGAACCATCGCCGAGTGAAGAAATGGCAGCAGCAGTTGGAAGAGGAAGAGCGAGAACCGTGGGTGAGCAGAGACGAGAGTTCCCTTTCTTGACGAAATCACTAATCAGAAACTCCTACGAACAGGCCGCATGCGGCCATAACAGGCTTTAGCGCAGCACACACAAACTGGGCCGGAAAATTGCGCGAGGCCCGCAACGGCGCCAGCGCATTGAGCGGCGCGAGGTCGGCCCGGCCGGTCGATCCAATCGGACGGTTCACGTTCGTCCCTGCCCGAGCAAAGTCGCCGTGGGATCCTCAAAAAAAAAAAAGAGCAAAGTCGCCGTGGTGTCGCCGTGTCGGCTGAGTTCCTTCTCCGCCGTCGCATCTGAGACTCGAGAGTGTGTGTGTGTGTGACCATTCGTCGGCCTCAGTCGCCGGACGACGCCTTCCTGCCTTGCTGTTCGCCTTCAACTCCCCCGAGGCGACGCCCGGGTAACCACGGCGGTGCTGCGGCCGTCCAGGCCATCCCCGGCCGCATCGCATTAGAGGAAGGAGCTGCTGCCCGCGGTCCTTCCCAATGCTAGCTCCCCACCTCTGATTGGAGACAGCTGCTGGCCTCTGGGAGGGAGTGCTCCTGCTCCTGCTGCGGCCTCACTGCTTCTCCTCCTTGCCGCCATCACCGGCGCTCGGCGTTGGTTGATGTAGCTTCCGAAGCTCCGCCGTCACCCGCATCTGGTGCTCCAGCTGGAGAGATCCCCAAGACAAGTCTTGCACGTCGATCCCGCTGCAGTGCAGCGACCGGCGAAGCAGGTGATCCTCGCCTGAGTGCGCGTCCATCCAACTCCTCCTCAGTATCCAGGAGTATTTCTTTCCAAGCCAAATCGCCCACATTTTGTAATCGAGTCTTCTGAATTTGCAGCTGCTGCAACAGGGAAGCTCGGCTCAGCCTCAGCTCGACCAGCAACTGTGGAGCAGAAACATGGTACGCTGCTATCACTAAAACTTATTTTCTGTTGTAGGCGCAGAATCTCTCGGTCTGCTGATCTGCGATGGACTATTTAAGTGGATTACCTGATTTGTATCCAGAGAAATCACGGATGACGCTCAGCTTTCATGTTAATTTTGCTTTTAAGACAGTGCTTGTAGACCACCTGCCAGGACCTCATGAACTTTTGTCTGTGTTTTAGCGATCCATTCAAATAAGCAATGCATCCTTTTTAAAATTTTGGAGTGATTCGATTGACTGAACATTCACATCAAGATTTGAGATTCATTTTCAATCTGCAGCTCTAGACAGCATTTGGCAATAGAAAAGAGTTTGGAATCTGGTTATGGCTGATTCCTATCCAACAAGAGCCTAATTTAGCAGATCCAAAACTTGCTATTAATGGACATGTCTTCGCACTGGGAAATATAACATGACAAACATGCAATGTAAAGTAACATAACGAACAGCAGAGTGGCGATCCCTACATCTACTATTAGTGAAGTATAATTGTGTTTGAGTTTGCATCCATGCTCACAACTGCTCATCATGTTTAAAGGTGGATTACCGCCGCATGGGAATTATGGAGCAGCACTACTCGCGGAATGCAACATCAACAACATCCTTCCTGCATCAGCTGAGAGGTCTGTGGAAGAGCCCAAGGGGGACGGTACTTCGTGTAGAGGCTTTGGCACTGGCGGCTATTGCCTTCTCTTTCTTGCTTGTTGCATTGGGAGCCTGCCGCCGTTGGTCTAAGCGCTGGATCATCCAAAAAGGCTTCTTGGCTGCAAATGTGTTATCTATATCCCTTGGGACATACAGTATTGGTCTAATGCAATCCTCTTCGGTGAAGAGCGAGATGTATCCCGTATGGGCCGTGTCCTTGCTCACCCTCTTCGGCTGCGTCGACCCAGTTACTTCCTACAACGGTCTTGACTACAAGGGCCCACTCTCAAAGATGATATTTCAGCTCTGCCTATATTGTGGATATGTCCTGCTGATGAGTATCTCAACCATCTCCAGTGATGTTGGTAACATAGCCATCGGTGTGCTGTCTGCTGTCAACTTTTTCAAGGGCTTTCATAGGTCGTTGGCGCTTGTGCTGCCAAGAAGAATGCGAAAAATGATAAGGCACCTTAAACCTTATGCCGAAACAAATGCTATATCAGATCTTGATGATTATGACTATGCAATAGTATCAGACTTGGTAGTTGATTTCCCCCTAGACATGGATGACCCAAAGCAGAGCTTTTATTCAATATTAGTGCGTGATGGAGTTTTGAGGAATAATATCAGTTCGAGCTGCGAAGACATGGTTAAGCTACGGATAAATGTCGGTGACTGTCATGATGTGTGCACTGCCTTCGCTCTGTCTCATTTGTTGCAACGGCATTTCATTGGATTGAGTGACGCTTCGGAAAGGAAGAACGATATTTCATATCAGATTGCTTCAGACTTCAATCGAGCCTTTAAGGTGATTGAGGTTGAGCTGGCTTTTCTATACGATATCTTCTTCACAGGTAATGCATTCCTTCACTACTATCAAGCAAAGACTGCTAGTTTCTGGGCATTCGCTTCATTCATCGGAATATGTTTTGTTGGGGTGGCGGCTGCCATCCCTGGGACGATGACTAGCCGCCATAGTGCTTCTCTTGGTCCTGGTGCTGGCACCATCACGACAGCAGATCTCACCGTTACTCTTGTCATATTGGTGTCCCTGGCTCTGCTGCAATTGTTGCAACTAATCCGGTGCTGGACATCAAATTGGGCGAGAGTTGCATTTGCCTGTGGGCACGCCAGGAACATGCAGAAAGGAACCAGACAGCCGCTATGGTGGATGAGATTGAAAGGGTTTCTAGTCACCAGGATTAATTGGTTTGACAAATACCTGTGGCAAGATGAGCTCGGCCAGCATTCAGTAATTGAAGCGAGCAGCAGGAAAGAAGGCAAGCTGTTATTCAGCCGGAGTGGCCGTCTTTATGTGAAGTGTGCTCGCTTTCTTCGGATGGTTGGATTGCAGTACGTTGGAGAGGTGGTCTGGGAACTGGTGGGCAGCGACAGTAGCACAGGGCCTGCTGTTAGGTTGCACCCCGATGTGAAGGGCTCCATTGCCGAGCTCCTTGGTCGGGTTCATAATGATACAATAGGGGAGAGTTGGTCGTCCTTGTTTGTTGCTAATGGAGTAGATGAATGGCACCTTCCCCATTGGCATTTCGACAATCCTGCAGGTGCAGAACAGCTCTCATATTGCTGTTTGTACACACGTTCTGTTATGATGTGGCATGTTGCGACATGCTACTGCGAACTAGCAGAGCAGGCGAAGCAGAAGGAGCACACAGGAGCAGAAGAAAAGAGTCGGCGCGTGGCCCTGGCTCTGTCCAAGTATTGCGCCCACTTGCTGGTGTCAGCGCCAGAGTTGCTACCTGGCACGCTTCAGAAAAGGAAAGAAACGTATGATGGTGTTGAGTCGGAAGCAAGGAAAGTTCTTCAAGGGGCCAAAGACAAGCTTGAGGCAATGCAAAGCGAACCCCATATCGATCTCGACAGCCCTAGCAGCATCTTCTGGGACGGTGTGCGTCTTGCAAAGCAACTTTTTTGTGGGGACATTGGGGATCCCTGGAAGCTGCTGGAAGTTTTCTGGGTCCAGGCGTTGCTCTACGCCGCGCCGTATGGCGACGTGGAGGTGCATATGCAGCATCTCTCGCAGGGTGGCGAGCTCATCACCCATCTCTGGGCATTGTTGTACCACGCCCACATCTACGGCTGGAAAACTGTAGAGAGATGGGGAGGGAAGCCGATGAAGTTGGAGACCGAGGAGGTAGAAGAGAATCCCAAGGATGGTGGACAGTTCAAGGGTGACCTTAACACCTGTTCAAAAGCAGATGATAATCCGAGGGGTTCAATTCCTCTTCAAAGTGCCACCGGCATAGAAGAGAACTCCATGGACATGGATTCCGAGGTTGAGATCGAGGATGACATCAGTTCCTGTTCAAAAGATGATAATCCGAATAGGATTTCAGTTCCTGTGCAAGCTGACATCCGATGGATGTAGCCATGTATGACAGAGACAGACTGAGGAGGACTTTAGTTCCTGTTTACAGCGGCTCAGTCTGGTCACCTGAGACCTTTTCAGTCTTCTAAGTAATGTTTTCTCTCAGATTTTAAGGTACTCGCAAATGAATATGGACCATCCATCGGAGGTAATAGCTCACCAATATAATTAATGTATTTAAGTGATTTTTAATTTGAAAAGTTAGGAGGATGCTTAAGATTAAGGGTCTTAAGCGTTTCTACACCTGTTTTGAAGCAAAATGGTGATTTTACCCTCGTTTTTTTTCAACTTTGCGATTTTACCCCTACAATTTCAAAACGAAAGCAGACTTTACCCCTGCTCTGTGAAGTCCCTCTAGCGGTGTTAACTTTTGGACGAAATGACAACTTTGCCCATACGTTTTTACCCTTGTTTTATTTTGATATTTGTGTTTTTATCCCTATCTCTAGACAAAGGACAGCTGATGGGGAAGGACTTGCTGCCGCCAGGCCGGGAGTGGACGTCGTCGCCGCTGTTCGGAGGAAGAAGGGCTCGCCGCCGTCGTCGGGGAAGGAGCTGTCGTGGAAGGTGTGGCTAGGAGCGCCCAGGGCGAGCCACACCACTGCTGGGGGCACCATCCGTGCGAGGTGAGGTCGCATGGGGAAGGTTGCGTTGCCGCCGCAAGGACCATCACCGCCTCCTAGGGCCATCGACGCCATCACCGGAGGGAGGGATAGGGAGGGCGGCGGCGGAATCTTTGACCAGACGGAGGGGCGCCACCGCCTCTGGAGTTAAAGGCCCGTCGTCACCGCGAATGCAAGGAGCCCTCATCGGCGTCGTCGGTGGTGAGGAGGTCGCGGGCACCCGCGCGGTGCCCCTATCGCCGCGGGGCGCGAACCGTGGGGGCGGGGAAAGGGGGAGGGCGACGGGGAGAGGGAGCGCTGCCGCTGGGAGCCGCGGCCCCCGGTCCTGCCTTGGTCTTTCCATGATACGCAATTGGGAGATCGATTATTCTTGCTCAAATTTCAAAAAGTGTAGAACTCAATGGACGATGGTTTGGTGTATCCATCATACAGAGCGATGATCATCGGGTTCCCCCTAAAGTGCCATGAGCCACCTTGGGTAACCTTCGCTCAATCACCCAAGTAGTTAAACTGCATGTGGAACAAGCTTTCCTCGAGGGTTTTGATCTTGGTCGGCCTTGCCAGATCCCAGGCTGTTCGCATATTGCGAAAGAACCAATATGTGTTGAAGCTTTTCTCCATATGAACATGAACCAAGATCATCCAGCGTAGATCATATTGTGACCAACTTCCACAGCTGCATCCCCACTCTTTGCGCCATCGGGTTGCTTGGGCTACTGCGGAGACACTTCACTGGCACTGGTTGTAGCGGTTGTTGTAGTCCCATGAATGCCATCCGGTTGCTTAGACAGCTGCGGAAACAATTTAGAGTTATGCAGCATGGAGCTCTTTGTGCTTGTTGTATATGACACGAAGATGTGGGGGCAGCTGCAATGCATAGAACAAAAAGAGAGAATGGGAAAGGAAACATTAGTTGTTAGGTAAGTAGTTTTGACAAGGCAGTCAACCAAATGATACGATATGAAAAAAAAAGAGCCGGTTATATGGCTCTCACCTCTAACTCCTCAAATGTAGGCAATGCGTGGAGCCACTCCTCCAGAGAGCTGTACACATCATCACCATCCTCCATCTTATCCGGAGGTGCCTCGTGCACATTCTCTGCTATGCCATCGGTACCCTCCATGCCATCCTTAGATGGTTCTCGAGAGCCCACATTGGCTCCCCCTTGTGGATTGGCTTGTGTGTGGGAGCTCTCAGGCACATCCAGAGTGGGTGTTGCAGCCGCAACAGCTCCACCTTGGTCATTTATTTTCGGCGGCTCCTCTGGACATTGCCTTGGATTGATCTTTGGGCAAGTTGATCTACATATATGACATAAACTTTGATGTTGCGTAAGGTGTACCGAAGCTGAACTGCATTCAGAAAACAGAACACATTAAAAACAGGGTACAAGAATTCAAAGTTGCAAAAGAGAACAAAAGGTAGTGTGTCCGATTTGAAAAAAGAATACTTACAGGGCGCTTTCCGAAGCCATCATCTAGGATGTCGACTGCAACAACAACAGTGAAGTCCATGTCTTGAAGAAAACAAGCTCATGGCAGCGAGTAGTCGATGGGATGATCAACAATGCATCATCTTGGGATGTCGAGGTGGTCCATGTAAATAACCTACAAAAAAAGACACATAAGCCGCTGTAAAGGTTTGCTATCCCGGAAAAAAATATGGGGTTGTTACGGGAATGAAGGGCTGTACCGGAAGCATTGGTAGACAACCGCCAATCAGGAATTTCACTTTACCGTCATTACTCTTATCCTGATTTTTTTTAACTTCTCTCATCACATCAGACAAAATATGCTCGTCCCAGTCGAACTCATGGACGACACTCATGTCTCGTAAGGTGTGGAGATAGTCTAGAGGCACCATGTTTCCTGTCCCATGACCTACTAATGGTCTCCTCATCGTCATCATCCGCTTTTAATATAACAGCTACTGTGGTGGCTATTGTAGCCCTTTCACCATCCAAATGAATGTAGCGGGAAATTTGCTTTCCCCCTCTCGCCGAATTCTAGCGATTTGCTACCAGATGGGACATTGAATATCTTCTTAACCATGTGTCTTGTGAAGGGGATCTTCTTGCGATCATTTAACCTGTGGGGCACAAAAACGTATAAAATCAGTAGATGTTGCGAAGATAAAAAATAAGAAAAGCATGTTACGCACACACAGAGAAAGAGGTAAAAAACAGAAGAAAAAAACATACTTGAGCAGACACTTCTTAGTGTCAATCCTCATAACTATGAAATCTAGAAGCGCTTCCGGAGGAGGAACCAGAGGAGATATGTGAAGCAAATCACCGAAAGTGGACTTGCTTATTACACCCCTCTTCTTCCCTTTGATGGCATTGGCTATCTTGCGTAGCCGCTTTGCCGACCATCGAGTTTGGTAGGCGCATATGCTGCGAAAACAAATAAAAATGAAAAAAAAGGATGCGATGAGCATGCATATCTAGTGATGTAGTAAAATGAAAAATATTGAAACTATTGCAGAGATATGCAAGATTCAGAAACATTAGTTAATTCAAGCAAGCCTGACTAATTTCAGACAAAACATAAGCAGGCCTGACTAGTTTCAGAAACATTACCCTGTCCATATGAGCTACAGGAAAAAAATACAAAACCAAAAATTCAGAAGAAAAAACATGAAGCTACTTCAAGCAAAAGTCCAGCTAATTTCAGAAGCATAAGCTTTCCCTGTGCTATAAGCTACAAGAAATGCAGTACAAAATTCATGTAGCTCTTAAAAATTCTGTAGCATATAGACTAAAAAAGGCAGTATGGGCTACAAAAGCTATGACCTACAAAGGTAGTATCAGTTACAAAAACTATGAGCTACAGAAATTCAGAAATAAGATAATTTTGCAACACATGAATGACTGCATGATTTGCAGGGATCCAGTGCAAAAATTCAGCTCCAATTATTCTGAAAATACTGACTAATTTCAGTAATTCCTGCAGCACATAAGTCCAATTATTCTAGCAAAAAAATGTTATGGGAACATCCCACTCCAAAATTCCTGCAGCACAACAATCGAGTGCAGCACATCAAAACAGCGCGACCTCTGCTACCCATGTGCAAAAAATTCAGAAACCCTGCGACACACTCTGCCGCTCACCCTTCTCTCTAAAACACAACTTCTCCTCTCGTACTACTTCTCTGAAGCAAAATTTCCTCTCTCGTACGCCGTCGTCGAATCATCACCGCAAGGGAGAGCGCCATCGCTAAAAATGCCGCATAGGCGCCGGCGTAGCGGCCGGAAGACGCAGAGGAGAAATAGTAGGCACCACCATCGCCACATCGGCCAGAAAGTGAGGGAAGGAATCTCTTATTCGTACCTGCTTGAGTCATCGCCGGCCTCCGCCGATCCTGAGCCAGTCGTCCATGCCACCACGTTGAATAGGCCCCGGTCGCCCAACGCCTTGCGTCGTCGCCCTCCCAAATCCAGCCGCTCCCACTCTCAGGCACACGAGCCCACGCCACTGCGGGAATGGTTGTCCTGAAAGGTGACTTGCAGGAAACAAATGCACCTCCAGCGGATACGGGAGTGCTCTCGACGGTTTGATCAAACATATATCAGACGGCCACAGAGCCAGCGGGCGGGTGCGCGCGATCGGCCGGCAAAAAGCTTTTCTGATATAATATCAGTGACTCTTGGAAATTTAAATATATGACGGGCTGTGGATGCAAAGCCGACTCGGCGATGGAGTCGTAGTTTCAACGCAGAAACAGTAGGACAGTCCACAGAGTATGATGTCCTACTTCTATGTCGATGTGCGTATATGTTGGTGTCATAGCCCCTCCCAAAGAACTGTTAGAGCATCTCTAGCAGACCCCGCAAAAAGTCTCGACCCGTAAAATAACCGTCAAAATGCGGGTCGGTGCGGAAAATCCAGCCCGAACAGACTCTGCAAACGCGGCCGGCCGCAATTTTTTTTCAATGGTGCAGCAAAAACTTGACCCCAACCCGCGAATACACGGGTTTGCCCCCCTCCCCCCCCCCGGCCCTTCGGTGCACTGCATATAGCGGGAGCGGTTGGTGGGGAGGACATTTCAGCCCGTGCTTTTCCCCACCAACCACCTCCCCTCTCCCCCTCGTCCCGCTGCCGGGCCACCGCCCAAGATTCCGGCGAGAGCATGCCGAAAGGCCGCCACATGCACGAGATTGCCCTTCCCTCCTCCTGCGTCGGCGGGCCGAAAAATCGCGGATTTGCAGCCCTTCATCGCGGGCGGACGGATTTGGCTTTTCCGGCCGCCGGTGGTTGCGCAAGCGATGGAATGGTCGAGGAGCATCTCGCACAGCCCCGGCAAGGCCGCATCGCCGCATGCATGTACAGGTCTGTCCCCCCGCTGCTGCCGACGGTTTGCAGGCATGGATTCGGCCGGCCATCCACCGGGCTCGGCGCTCGGGCAACGGCACTGTGGCTCGCCGATGCCGCTCATACAGTGGAACGACTGCACGCGAACAGTGTTGCGGCTAACTTCGGGCACGCCGAAGCACCTCGAATGGGTGTTCTTCAAATGCGAAAACGACGGGGTACATGCTGTTTTCATTCGGCTCATTTTGATAGCTCATTCTTTGATTCAATTGCGGTAGCTCATTTCAAACATCATCATGTGTGTAGGAAGATGAATGTTCATTTTGGTTTTATGAAGGCGAATACATTGATTTATTGATAGAAAGAAACTTAATAGACGTTCGTGCACTCCTTAGTAGAATCGAAGGTAATGATGCGGTTGCATGTGCAATTAGAGGTGAAGTAACGTCTACTTCTTTCGAACCAAAAATGAAGAAAGAAGAATGCAAAATTAAGAATCCACAGATCAACAATGAACGCATGGAGAAGATATTAGTCCAACTAGTGGGGAGCAATTATGAAAGTTGAAAATCTTCTAAAATGCATATTTGTGGTTCTTGTTTTCTTTGGTCTTACTATTCTAGTAAAGATTTGGTGAGAGATTATGTGTTCAATGTTGTTGAAAAAGCAAAGAAATGCATTATGTTGGATCAAATTGAGTTGCAAATTTAGGTATTTCGTGCCGGGGGGAGCGGCGCCAGACTAGACCCTACAAAGCCGACTTATAAAAGAGCATATTCCGTGAATATCCTTTTTTACGGATTCGTTCTGCGGGGTCTGTCTGTGCGACCGTCCGCGCAGGCCTGTAAAACCTTTTTTCGCGAACTACAAATGCGTTTTACGAAATCTGCTAGAGATGTTTTTATGTGCAGGCTGAAAATCTGTTGGAGCAGCACGATCGAATTGATCACAGGTGCCCGATCGGAGTGCCGGCCAGATCCTGTGCTGACTTCTCTACGGCCAAAGTGTTTGAGGATCAGGCGGACGCACTGCCTCGTCTCCAAACACCGTGGCGGTGCATCTCCATTGCAGTTTGGCTGCGACCAAACTAAAAAGTCACTCTCTCTTTTTTGGCGCATCAAGTGGGAATTTTATTTCATGATAACAGGTTATGATCGAGATGCAATATATCATCACAACATTTTTCTGATAAATGACGCTTTTATTAATTTAGAGTGTAGCATCAAGTGGATACAAAACATGATGAATGACACCCGACCCTATATCTACTATCATTATAAAAGGAAGAGAAGCAGATCCAAACAATCACATCCATCCATCGTCAAAATCTAATGACTCTTAATTCTTCTGTGTTTAACGCTACCAACCACGGGTTAAGCCACGATCGATCGATGGCTAATCTGCCTCGCGGTAAAAAAAAGAGAAAACCGTCCGCACGACCTCCTCCTTCTTCTCCCGCACGACCTCCTCCTCCTCCGCGCCGTTCGCCTCCCGCAGCCGCGCCCTTCGCAGCAGCCTCGCGCCGAGCCACAGGAAGCCGCGCCCGTCACCGCCGTCTCGCGCCGCCGGAGTCACGGGAAGCCGCCGCGGGTCGCCGGGAGCCTCCCCAGCCGCCGGAGCCGCCCGCCGCAGGTCGCCGCCCCGCCGGCGCGCCGTTCGCCGCCGCCATTCACCGCCCGTCGCGCCCCGCGGGAGCCGCCGCAGGTCGCCGTCGCGCCGTTCGCCGCCCGCCGCCCATACAAGATCCAGGCATCCAACCCTTTCTCCACGAACCCACTCCAGATTGCTCCATTCATTCCGTAAGAAGGAGAAAAAATCGCCACTGATCGTCCCTTCCTTCTGGTTCAGCCGTCACCAGGTGTGTGTTAAGGGAGGATCGGACACGCGTGTGCCAGGGAGGATGCTGCCACCACGCTCTTCGAAGATGTGCGGAGTCGTCGTGCCTGTACGGTTGACACCTCTACCACCGTCGCTGCCTTCGAGGAGGATTCGTGCCTGCATCTTAATGTTCGCCAAGCCCATTACATCGCTGGTTCAGGACACACAACAAAACAAATCTGAACCTCAGCGACATATTTGCTGGTAAAGTCCTCTCCCTCTTATATCTCGGTAGGATGCATTCTTTAACGATTTATTTGCTGGGGTTTGTTAAGAAATTCCAAAGATTTCAGATTCTGTTTGGTTGTGTCATTCAATATCCCTGGGTGAACAAACTTGTGACTTTGGTTGTTGGTAGCTTAATTATTTGGTCTTCTATCTAATAGACAGATGTCGAGTATAAAATTTGAATCCAACTCTGATTGATAAGACTTGATTTTTTTAATCCTGCTGATGAATGGCCTACTATTTCAACCTCTGATATATTGCTGAATTTATAACCTGTCAGATCAGGGTAGTTACAACCTATGAAATCTTCCTGGACGTTTGAACCTATGGGATTGGGGTAGCCAATTTTGTATCGTTGATACGATGGCTACATAAACAATTCAGCAAGCTACATCTGCTTCATCGGGTTGATGCTTCATGCATGCTCAGCAAGTTTCCTTTCCCTTGAGTCGTCTTGCCACGGGTCGGTTTGTTCTTGCGCAGACAGATGTGTAGACCACATCTTGTAGATGGCTGATATGGATTATGCTCCACCCCTCCATGACTTCACTCGAGTTAATTCCCCGTGATGCGACTGACACAAAACTATCCTCGGTATCCACAAAGATCACCCTGGGTGATGGCCTTCCTAATATTTAGTTATTTTCATTTTTCTGATGCTTATGGCTATAAGTTAACTCCAAATAAGTTTTTTTTAAGTATGACACAAAATTGAAAATTCTGATTACATCATGGTGATATTTTTTCTTGTAGGGAGAGAAAGAGGAGAATTTAGCACGAATTGCGACAAGGAAATACAATCAATTAAAGAGCAACTTTCATAATTAAACTCCTTGAAGTCCAATATAGTGGGTTTAGCAACATCTAGATTTTTATTTTTTTCAATCCCACTTTCATCAATTTCATCATAAAGATCTAAATACTCCGGATTTTTAGAACGCCTTCTAGGTAAAGGAAGATCATATTTAGTTTCATCAAGATTCATATTGCAAAACAAAGAGTTAATAGAGGACACATCAATAACTTTTAGATCTTCATCTTGATTTTCATAGGAATTGGAAGAACACGCTTTAATAAAGGCATCTTTGGAAGCACGCATCCTAGCGGTTCTTTCCTTACACTCATCAATGGAAATTCTCATGGCTTTGAGAGACTCATTGATATCATGCTTAGGAGGAATAGATCTAAGCTTTAAAGAATCAACCTCAAGAGAAATTCTATCAACGTTCCTAGCCAAATCATCAACTTTAAGCAATTTCTCTTCAAGCAAAGCATTAAAATTCTTTTGTGAATTCATAAACTCTTTAACACTATTCTCAAATTCAGAGGGCATCTTATTATAATTTCCATAAGAGTTGTTGTAGGAATTCCCATGATTATTAGAAGGATTACTAGGATATGGCCTAGGATTAAAATTCCCTCTATAAGCGTTGTTACCAAAATTATTCCTACCAACAAAATTCATATCCATAGATTCATTGGTATTCTCAATCAAAGTAGACAAAGGCATATCATTAGGATCAGAAGAAACACTCTTAGTAGCAAATAATTTCATAAGTTCATCCATCTTTCCACTCAAAACATTGATTTCTTCTATCGCATGCACTTTTTTATTAGAAGATCTTTCAGTATGCCATTGAGAATAATTAACCATAATATTATCTAGGAGTTTAGTAGCATCTCCTAAAGTGATTTCCATGAAAGTGCCTCCCGCGGCCGAATCTAAAAGATTTCTAGAAGCAAAATTCAATCCGGCATAAAAAATTTGTATAATCATCCACAAATTCAAACCATGAGTAGGGCAATTACGTATCATTAATTTCATTCTCTCCCAAGCTTGTGCAACATGTTCATGATCAAGTTCTTAAAGTTCATAATATCGTTTTTAAGAGAGATGATCTTAGCGGGAGGGAAATACTTAGAGATAAAAGCATCTTTGCACTTGTTCCAAGAATCAATACTATTTTTAGGCAAAGACGAAAACCAAGCTTTAGCACGATCTTTAAGCGAAAAAGGAAATAGCTTCAATTTAATGACATCATTATCAACATCTTTTTTCTTTTGCATATCACATAAATCAACGAAGCTATTCAGATGAGTAGCGGCATCTTCACTAGGAAGGCCGGCGAATTGATCTTTCATAACAAGATTCAACAAAGCAGTATTGATTTCACAAGATTCAGTATTAGCAAGAGGAGCAATCGGAGTGCTAAGGAAATCATTATTATTGGTATTGGTGAAGTCACACAATTTGGTAGTATCTTGAGCCATCGCGACAAACTAGCAAACTAGCACACGAGCAAACGGGCAAAAGAGGCAAATAGAGAGGGAGGATAGAGAGAGAGAGGGCAAATAAAACGGCAAGGGTGAAGTGGGGGAGAGGAAAACGAGAGGCAAATGGCAAATAATGTAATGCGAGAGATAGGGATTGTGATGGGTGATAACCCACAAGTATAGGGGATCGCAACAGCTTTCGAGGGTAGAGTATTCAACCCAAATTTATTGATTCGACACAAGGGGAGCCAAAGAATATTCTCAAGTATTAGCAGCTGAGTTGTCAATTCAACCACACCTGGAAACTTAGTATCTGCAGCAAAGTGTTTAGTAGCAAAGTAATATGATAGTGGTGGTAGCAGCAACAAAAGTAAAGACAGCAAAAGTAATGTTTTTGGTATTTTATAGTGATTGTAACAGTAGCAGCGGGAAAGTAAATAAGCGTAAACCAGTATATGGAAAATTCGTAGGCATCAGATCAGTGATGGATAATTATGCCAGATGCGGTTCGTCATGTAACAGTCATAACATAGAGTGACACAGAACTAGCTCCAGTTCGTCAATGTAATGTAGGCATGTATTCTGTATATAGTCATACATGCTTATGAAAAAGAACTTGCATGACATCTTTTGTCCTACCCTCCCGTGGCAGCGGGGTCCTATTGGAAACTAAGGGATATTAAGGCCTCCTTTTAATAAAGAACCGGAACAAAGCATTAGCACATAGTGAATACATGAACTCCTCAAACTATGGTCATCACCGGGAGTGGTCCCGATTATTGTCACTTCGGGGTTGCCGGATCATAACACATAGTAGGTGACTATAGACTTGCAAGATAGGATCAAGAACTCACATATATTCATGAAAATATAATAGGTTCAGATCTGAAATCATGGCACTCGGGCCCTAGTGACAAGCATTAAGCATAGCAAAGTCATAGCAACATCGATCTCAGAACATAATGGATACTAGGGATCAAACCCTAACAAAACTAACTCGATTACATGATAAATCCCATCCAACCCATCATCGTCCAGCAAGCCTACGATGCAATTGCTCACGCACGGCGGTGAGCATCATGAAATTGGTGATGGAGGATGGTTGATGATGATGACGGCGACGAATCCCCCTCATCGGAGCCCCGAACGGACTCCAGATCAGCCCTCCCGAGAGGTTTTAGGGCTTGGCGGCGGCTCCGTATCGTAAAACGCGATGATTTATTCTTTCTGATTTTTTCTCTTCGAAAGCAAATATATAGAGTTGGAGTTGGCGTCGGAGGGTCAACAAGGGGCCCACGAGGTAGGGGGGCGCGCCCTAGGAGGGGGCGCCCCCCCCCCCCCTCGTGGAAAGGGTGTGGGCCCCCTGGTCTTCATATTTGGCGAGGATTTTTTTTATTTTTTCTAAGACCTCCCGTGGAGTTTCAGGTCATTCCGAGAATATTTGTTTTCTGCACATAAAACAACATCATGGTAATTCTGCCGAAAACAGCATCAGTCTGGGTTAGTTCCATTCAAATCATACAATATAGAGTCCAAAACAAGGGCAAAAGTGTTTGGAAAAGTAGATACGACGGAGACGTATCAACTCCCCCAAGCTTAAACCCTTGCTTGTCCTCAAGCAATTCAGTTGACAAACTGAAAGAAAGAAAGAAAGAAAAACTTTTACAAACTCTGTTTGCTCTTGTTCTTGTAACTATGTCAAGCCAGCATTCAAGTTTTCAGCATAAATCATAACTAACCATATTTGCAATAATTCTCAGGTCTCACAATTACTCATATCAATAGCATAATCAACTAGCAAGTCATAATAATAAATCTCGAATGACAACACTTTCTCAAAACAATCATAATATGATATAACAAGATGGTATCTCGCTAGCCCTTTCTGAGACCGCAAAACATAAATGCAGAGCACCTTTAAAGATCAAGGACTGACTAGACATTGTAATTCATGATAAAAGAGATCCAATCATAGTCATACCCAATATAAATTAACAGTGATGAATGCAAATGATGGTTGTGCTCTCCAGTTAGTGCTTTTTAATAAGAAGGTGATGACTCAACATAAAAGTAAATGGATAGGCCCTTCGCAGAGGGAAGCAGGGATTTGTAGAGGTGCCAGAGCTCGGTTTTGAAATAGAGATAATTTGTATTTTGAGCGGTATACTTTCATTGTCAACGTAACAACTAAGAGATGGTGATATCTTCCATGATAAACACATTATAGGCGGTTCCCAAACAGAATGGTAAAGTTTATACCCCCCCCCCACCAACAAGCATCAATCCATGGCTTGCTCGAAACAATGAGTGCCTCCAATATACATTAGGTCCCAGGGGGAGTTTTGTTTGCAATTAATTTTGATTTAGTTTGCATAAAGTATGGGACTGGGCATCCCGGTGACCAGCCATTTTCTCGTGAGTGAGGAGCGGAGTCCACTCCTCTTGAGAATAACCCGCCTAACACGGAAGATAAGGACAGCCTTTGTTGATACATGAGCTATTCGAGCATACAAAACAGAATGTTTATTTGAAGGTTTAGAGTTTGACACATACAAATTTACTTGGAACGGCAGGTAGATACCGCATATAGGAAGGTATGGTGGACTCATCTGGAATAACTTTGGGGTTTAAGGGAGTGGATGCACAAGCAGTATTCCCGCTTAGTACAAGTGAAGGCTAGCAAAAGACTGGGAAGCGACCAACTAGAGAGCTACAACAGCCATGTACATGCATTAAAATTAATAAACATTGGATGCAAGCATGAGTAGTATATAATCCACCATGAACATAAATATCGTGAAGGCTATGTTGATTTTGTTTCAACTACATGCGTGAACATGTGCCAAGTCAAGTCACTTAAATCATTCAAAAGAGGATACCACCCCATCATACCACATCATAATCATCTCAATAGCATGTTGGTATACAAGGCAAATCATTATAACTCATAGCTAATCAAGCATGGCACAAGCAATTATGATCTCTAATTGTCATTGCAAACATGTTTATTCATAATAAGCTGAATCAAGAACGACGGGCTCATCATATTTACAAAAACAAAAGAGGTCAAGTTCATACCAGCTTTTTCATCTCAGTCAGTCCATCATATATCATCATGATTACCTTTCACTTGCACGACTGAACGGTGTGAATAATAATAAGAGTGCACGTGCATTAGACTAAGCTGGAATATGCGAGTATTCAATAAACAGAAGAAGACAAAGCAATATGGGCTCTTTGGTTAAATCAACAATAATGCATATAAGAGTCACTTCAACAATTTAATTATGGTCTTCTCCTATTGACCCCCAAAGAAAAGAAAAGAAATAAAACTATTTACACGGGAAAGCTCCCAACAAGCAAAAGAAGAACGGAAAATATTTTTGGGTTTTCTTTTTTTAATTATTACTACTACAGCAGAAATATAAACTACTACTACTTTTTTTGGTTTTTCTTAAGGTTTATTAAACACACAAGAAGAAAACAGGAAAAAGAAAATAAACTAGCATGGATATTACAGTGAAAAAGTATGAGCATCGACATCTAGCAATAAGTGTGTGTGAACATAAATATAATGTCGGTAAGAAATACGTACTCCCCCAAGCTTAGGCTTTTGGCCTAAGTTGGTCTATGGCCACGGCTGGCCTGGCGGATATCCATAATAATAGTTGTTGGGGTCGTACTGTGATGAAGAAGAAGAAGGATCCGATTGCCATTGGCTGGCAATCATCTCCGGATCCCACTGATAGTTAGACTGTCATGAAGGATCAAATTGTGGTTCCGGTTCTGGCTCCTCAGCTGGTGCAGGATTTCGGTAGGCGTGAATAGCTGCCAACGGAACAAGGTACGTGCCTGCAGTCAAATTAAACAAAGAAGGAGCAGGCAAGGTAATAGTCTCAGGATGATGTTTATTAAAGAACAATTGATATCTAAGCTCCCCTGCCCTATTCTTAACAATAAAATCATGTGCCACCATACTTTTATGATCCAAATAAACATGGGGTAGCACTTCTTCTTCCTTCTCAGCATGCCTAATAGGTATGTTAAAATGTGCGGCTAGGCGTGTGGAATAAATGCCTCCAAAGATGGGGCCCTTAGTACGGTTCATATTTAACCATCTAGCAATAATACCGCCCAAACTAAAAGTGTTATCACTATATAAACCTTGGAGCAGAATAATTAAATCAGGGATACTAAGGTTTCCAGAATTTCCACGTCCAATTAAACAACGACTAGCAAATAATGCAAAGTAATGCAAAACAGGAAAATGTATGCTAGTGATTCGTGCATTGGAAACCTTCCTGGTTTCTCCTACAGTGATATTATCAATAAACCCAGCCACATCATCATGATGTGGTTCTTCTGTCTTTTCCTCAAAAGGGACTAAACAAATCCGACAGAAATCATAAAGTGACATCTCATTAGGCTCATCATATAAATGAAATTCCATCGTAGGTGGTGAGTTCCTAGGATGAAAATAAAAGTTTTACACAAAGGTATTTGTGAGTAAGAGATACTGATCGCATTGGTCGTGGAGGAAAGTGGTGAGGCCTGCATTGTGAGCTAATTCATGAAAATCTTCATAGATACTGGCTGCTCTCAAGAAATCTTCAGAAGGCCATTCACACGCCCGAATCTCCGCGGTGCGTGGCAAATTATACTTAGGCTTAGGTGCCTTTTCCTTTGAGCTTTGGCTTGATGAGCCCCTCAATAATCTCCTCATCATTTTTCTGAAACAATCTGAAATTTTTAGTAACTTCAAAATAAAAGTAAACCAAACTCAATAAAACTGATAGTAACTACTCCTACAAGTGCCTAGAGCCTACATCAAGCATTAGAACTACTTGGAACCATATAAATTTGACATGCAAGCTCAAGAACATGGTCGCCTATGCACAGGGACGAAGCTAGAAAAAATTGTCATTGGGGTCAACCAATGTACAATGCCTACTACAGCACATGCTATGGTGTGACTCACGCTGAGAGTAATATAAAGAGCAAAAACCAAAAATATGCCCACTATAACACAAATAGAAATATCATCCAAGGGCAACATGAAGAGCGAAAATATGCAATGAGCCAATGATAAACTAGTATCATAATAATAAGATTGTCATACCAAGTATTGGTTCCGCAAAGTCATAAAATCATTTGTTTACATATTCAGGGAAAATAAGCAAAAAACGATGACTTCCTGAAAAGGACGAACAAAAGTAATATATTATATTCACAACAATGGTGTGTAAGAAATAATATAGAGAATAAATAGCATAAACAAAAAGTTAGAGTGATGTTAGACTCACATTTTATAACTTGCCTTCTCGATCTCCCATCTTCTTAAATAGATCAATTACGGCGTCATTCGTAATGGTAGCAAATATATATTTCTCCACATAGCAAATCAAGCAATCACTCATGAACTGGTCACCCATTTTGTTGCGTAAAACACTCTTCACAATATTCATTGCTGAAAAGCATCTCTCCACTGACGCTGTGGCAACCGGCAAAATTAGCACTAGCTTTAGAAGTTGATACACCAAAGGGAAAGGAAGATGCTTCTTAGTATCCACCAACTTTTTAGCAAGATCCGCAATGCCATCCAAATTGGCAAATCTTTGGTCTGCTCGGACATTGTCAATGTAAATCCGAAGTTCATGTCCAAGATCCATCAATTTTGATGAATCGAAATCCTCAGGATAAAACTCAGCCAGCTTCAACAAACTCTCCAAGTTAAAAGCAGCGAAAGAGTTTTTTGGGTTGAAAGAAGCCATGTGAATAAGCAGTGCAGAATTTACTTCATTGAATCTGTCATCAAACTCTCGAAGTTGCCAATCAATAACAGTGTTAAGACACTCTATTTGATAATGATGCAGGTTTGTTATATTGGTTCTTTTTCGTGTATTATGTCGAGTGACATATTCATCTTGCATGCTTAGCTTTGGAATGTCATATTCTTCACAGAATGCATATACCTTCTCCAAAAGTGATTCCCACCCATTATCTCTTAGTTGTTGTAGATCATTCCTTGTTGACTTCACACATGACATTGCATTCAAGATATCTTGATCCTTTTGTTACAATGCTTGTGACAGAGTGTTGGCACTCCCTAATATATGGAACATCATGTGCAAATAGAACACAAAATCAAAGGTTCCAAAATATGATAGAAGACCACGTGCTTCACTTTTCTTGGAATCTTTCTTGCCTTCTTTTGATACATACTTGAGGACACTGACAATTGATGGGAACAACTGAATTAGGCTTGAGAGGGTTCTATAGTGAGAACCCCAACGGGTCTCTCCCGCCCTTTGAAGTGATTAATCTTGATTCAACCCTGTGCCGGTACTAATTCGCCCACTACTTATGGCTTTTTTCACATTCTCTCTATTAGTCTCTCTGATCATGTCTTTTCTTTTGCAAGAAGCTCCAACCACATTAAACAGAAGAGAAATCATGTAAAAGAAATCTGCAATATCTTCATTCTTCTTTGAAATCACTACGATAACCAATTGGAGTTGGTGAGCAAAACAATGCACGTAATATGCTGACTTATTCTCTTCCAGAATTTTAGCTTTCAAACCATTGAACTCACCCCTCATATTGCTCGCCCCGTCATAGCATTGCCCTCTAACTTGTTTGAAGCTTAATCCAATATCAACAAGCAATTTCTCAAGGGCTGACTTGAGATACGTTGCCGATGTTTCCTTCACATGTACTACCCCAACTAGTCGTTCTAGGATTAACCCAAGCTTATCAACATACCTCAACACAACAGCCATTTGTTCTTTGTCTAACACATCGGAAGCCTCATCAATCAACAAACTGAAAACGTCACCACCAATTTCTTCAAGAATAGAATTCAATGTTATCTGTAACAAACCAGATAAAATATATTTTTTAGGTGCTCGAAGAGATAAATCATATGAAATAAATAAAGAATAGAGATGCTAGAAAGTAGTAATTTACCTTTGCAAAATAATTTGCAAGTTCCTTTTGAATATCTGGAGACACCCATTTGCAATTTTTGGAGCATTCTTAAGAACTACATTCCTCACATCCTCATTCTGATTTGCTAATGTTTGTACCAACTCTCGAAAATTCCCCTTATTTTTGGATTCCTCTGATTCATCATTGCCACGGAAAGCTAAACCTTGATGTAATAAGTATCTAACAGATTCGACGGAAGTATTCAACCGAATACGATTTTGCCTTTTTGTGATATCAGTTTGCTTGTTGAGGGCAACTTTAATGGACTGATCTTGATTCATCAAGGCATCACACCTTTTAGCAGCTACATTGTGATAGCTATTAACCTCACCCACATGAGTATCCAATCTGTATTTCTTATTCCAACTAGAGAAACCATTGAAGGAAATATGCCCTAGAGGCAATAATAAAGTTATTATTTATTTCCTTATATCATGATAAAAGTTTATTATTCATGCTAGAATTGTATTAACCGGAAACATAATACATGTGTGAATACATAGACAAACAGAGTGTCACTAGTATGCCTCTACTAGACTAGCTTGTTAATCAAAGATGGTTATGTTTCCTAACCATGGACAAAGAGTTGTCATTTGATTAACAGGATCACATTATTAGTTGAATGATCTGATTGACATGACCCATTCCATTAGCTTAGCACCCGATCGTTTAGTATGTTGCTATTGCTTTCTTCATAACTTATACATGTTCCTATGACTATGAGATTATGCAACTCCCGTTTGTCGGAGGAACACTTTGTGTGCTACCAAACGTCACAACGTAACTGGGTGATTATAAAGGAGCTCTACAGGTGTCTCCAAAGGTACATGTTGGGTTGGCGTATTTCGAGATTAGGATTTGTCACTCCGATTGTCGGAGAGGTATCTCTGGGCCCTCTCGGTAATGCACATCACTTAAGCCTTGCAAGCACTGCAACTAATGAGTTAGTTGCGAGATGATGTATTACAGAACGAGTAAAGAGACTTGCCAGTAACGAGATTGAACTAGGTATGGGATACCGACGATCGAATCTCGGGCAAGTAACATACCGATGACAAAGGGAACAACGTATGTTGTTATGCGGTCTGACCGATAAAAGATCTTCATAGAATATGTAGGAGCCAATATGAGAATCCAGGTTCCGCTATTGGTTATTGACCGGAGACGTGTCTCGGTCATGTCTACATTGTTCTCGAACCTGTAGGGTCCGCACGCTTAAGGTTACGATGACAGTTATATTATGAGTTTACGCATTTTGATGTATCGAAGGTTGTTCGGAGTCCCGGATGTGATCACGGACATGACGAGGAGTCTCGAAATGGTAGAGACATAAAGATTGATATATTGGAAGCCTATGTTTGGATATCGGAAGTGTTCCGGGTGAAATCGGGATTTTACCGGAGTACCGGGAGGTTACCGGAACCCCTCGGGAAGTATATGGGCCTTAGTGGGCCTTAGTGGAAGAGAGGAGAGGTGGCCAGAGATGGGCCGCGCGCCCCTCCCCCCCTTGGTCCGAATTGGACAAGGAGAGGGGGCCGGCCCCCCTTCCTCCTCTCTCTCCTCTTTCCCCCCGCTCCACGAATCCTATTCCAACTAGGAAAGGGGGGGAGTCCTACTCCCAGAGGGAGTAGGACTCCTCCTGGCGCGCCTCTCCTGGCCGGCCGGCCCCCCTCCCTTGAACCTTTATATACGGAGGCAGGGGCACCCCCTAGAGACACAAGTTGATCCACGTGATCATATTCTTAGCCGTGTGCGGTGCCCCCTTCTACCATAGTCCTCGATAGTATTGTAGCGGTGCTTAGGCGAAGCCCTGCGATGGTAGTACATCAAGATCGTCACCACGCCGTCGTGCTGACGGAACTCTTCCCTGACACTTTGTTGGATCGGAGTCCGGGGATCGTCATCGAGCTGAACGTGTGCTAGAACTCGGAGGTGCCGTAGTTTCGGTGCTTAATCGGTCGGGCCGTGGAGACGTACGACTACATCAACCAAACGCTTCTGTTATCGATCTACAAGGATACGTAGATCATACTCTCTCCTCTCGTTGCTATGCATCACCATGATCTTGCGTGTGCGTAGGAAATTTTTTGAAATTACTACGAAACCCAACAGTGGTATCAGAGCCTAGGTTTTATATGTCGATGTTATATGCACGAGTAGAACACAAGTGAGTTGTGGGCGATATAAGTCATACTGCTTACCAGCATGTCATACTTTGGTTCGGCGGTATTGTTGGACGAAGCGGCCCGGACCGACATTACGCATACGCTTATGCGAGACCGGTTCTCCCGACGTGCTTTGCACATAGGTGGCTTGCGGGTGACAGTTTCTCCAACTTTAGTTGAACCGAGTGTGGCTACGCCCGGTCCTTGCGAAGGTTAAAACAACACCAACTTGACAAACTATCGTTGTCGTTTTGATGCGTAGGTAAGATTGGTTCTTGCTTAAGCCCGTAGCAGCCACGTAAAACTTGCAACAACAAAGTAGAGGACGTCTAACTTGTTTTTGCAGGGCATGTTGTGATGTGATATGGTCAAGACATGATGCTAAATTTTATTGTATGAGATGATCATGTTTTGTAACCGAGTTATCGGCAACTAGCAGGAGCCATATGGTTGTCGTTTTATTGTATGCAATGCAATCGCCCTGTAATGCTTTACTTTATCACTAAGCGGTAGCGATAGTCGTAGAAGCATAAGATTGGCGAGACGACAACGATGCTACGATGGAGATCAAGGTGTCGTGCCGGTGACGATGGTGATCACGACGGTGCTTCGAGGATGGAGATCACAAGCACAAGATGATGATGGCCATATCATATCACTTATATTGATTGCATGTGATGTTTATCTTTTATGCATCTTATCTTGCTTTGATTGGCGGTAGCATTATAAGATGATCTCTCACTAAATTTCAAGATAAAAGTGTTCTCGCTGAGTATGCACCGTTGCCAAAGTTCGTCGTGCCCATACACCACGTGATGATCGGGTGTGATAAGCTCTACGTCCATCTACAATGGGTGCAAGTCAGTTTTGCACACGCAGAATACTCAGGTTAAACTTGACGAGCCTAGCATATGCAGATATGGCCTCGGAACACTGAGATCAAAAGATCGAGCGTGAATCATATAGTAGATATGATCAACATAGCGATGTTCACCATTGAAAACTACTCCATTTCACGTGATGATCGGTTATGGTTTAGTTGATTTGGATCACGTGATCACTTAGATGATTAGAGGGATGTCTATCTAAGTGGGAGTTCTTGAGTAATATGATTAATTGAACTTAAATTTATCATGAACTTAGTCCCTGATAGTATCTTGCTTGTTTATGTTAATTGTAGATAAATGGCCCGTGCTGTTGTTCCGTTAAATTTTAATGCCTTCCTTGAGAAAGCAAAGTTGAAAGATGATGGTAGCAATTACACGGACTGGGTCCGTAACTTGAGGATTATCCTCATTGCTGCACAGAAGAATTACGTCCTGGAAGCACCGCTGGGTGCCAGGCCTGCTGCTGGAGCAACACCAGATGTTATGAACGTCTGGCAGAGTAAAGCTGATGATTACTCGATAGTTCAGTGTGCCATGCTTTACGGCTTAGAATCGGGACTTCAACGACGTTTTGAACGTCATGGAGCATATGAGATGTTCCAGGAGTTGAAGTTAATATTTCAAGCAAATGCCCGGATTGAGAGATATGAAGTCTCCAATAAGTTCTATAGCTGCAAGATGGAGGAGAATAGTTCTGTCAGTGAGCATATACTCAAAATGTCTGGGTATAATAATCACTTGATTCAGATGGGAGTTAATCTTCCAGATGATTGCTTCATTGACAGAATTCTCCAATCACTGCCACCAAGCTACAAGAGCTTTGTGATGAACTATAATATGCAAGGGATGAATAAGACTATTCCCGAGCTCTTCGCAATGCTGAAAGCTGCGGAGGTAGAAATCAAGAAGGAGCATCAAGTGTTGATGGTCAACAAGACCACTAGTTTCAAGAAAAAGGGCAAAGGGAAGAAGAAGGGGAACTTCAAGAAGAAAAGCAAGCAAGTTGCTGATCAGGAGAAGAAACCCAAGTCTGGACCTAAGCCTGAAACTGAGTGCTTCTACTGCAAGCAGACTGGTCACTGGAAGCGGAACTGCCCCAAGTATTTGGCGGATAAGAAGGATGGCAAGGTGAACAAAGGTATATGTGATATACATGTTATTGATGTGTACCTTACTAGAGCTCATAGTAGCACCTGGGTATTTGATACTGGTTTTGTTGCTAATATTTGCAACTCGAAACAGGGACTACGGATTAAGCGAACACTGGCAAAGGACGAGGTGACGATGCGCGTGGGAAATGGTTCTAAAGTCGATGTGATCGCGGTCGGCAGGCTACCTCTACATCTACCTTCGGGATTAATATTAGACCTAAATAATTGTTATTTGGTGCCAGCGTTGAGCATGAACATTATATCTGGATCTTGTTTAATGTGAGGCAGTTATTCATTTAAATCAAAGAATAATGGATGTTCTATTTATATGAGTAATATCTTTTATGGTCATGCACCTTTGAAGAGTGGTCTATTTTTGATGAATCTCGATAGTAGTAACACACATATTCATAATGTTGAAGCCAAAAGATGCAGAGTTGATAATGATAGTGCAACTTATTTGTGGCACTGCTGTTTAGGTCATATCGGTGTAAAGCGCATGAAGAAACTCCATACCGATGGACTTTTGGAACCTCTTGATTATGAATCACTTGGTACTTGCGAACCGTGCCTCATGAGCAAGATGACTAAAACACCGTTCTCCGGTACAATGGAGAGAGCAACAGATTTGTTGGAAATCATACATACAGATGTATGTGGTCCGATGAATGTTGAGGCTCGTGGCGGATATCGTTATTTTCTCACCTTCACGGATGATTTAAGCAGATATGGGTATATCTACTTAATGAAGCATAAGTCTGAAACATTTGAAAAGTTCAAAGAATTTCAGAGTGAAGTTGAAAATCATCGTAACAAGAAAATAAAGTTTCTGCGATCTGATCGCGGAGGAGAATATTTGAGTTACGAGTTTGGTCTACATCAGAAACAATGCGGAATAGTTTCGCAACTCACGCCACCCGGAATACCACAACGTAATGGTGTGTCCGAACGTTGTAATCGTACTTTACTAGATATGGTGTGATCTATGATGTCTCTTACTGATTTACCACTATCGTTTTGGGGTTATGCTTTAGAGACGGCCGCATTCACGTTAAATAGGGCACCATCAAAATCCGTTGAGACGACACCTTATGAACTATGGTTTGGCAAGAAACCAAAGTTGTCGTTTCTTAAAGTTTGGGGCTGCGATGCTTATGTGAAAAAGCTTCAACCTGATAAGCTCGAACCCAAATCGGAGAAATGTGTCTTCATAGGATACCCAAAGGAGACTGTTGGGTACACCTTCTATCACAGATCCGAAGGCAAGACATTCGTTGCTAAGAATGGATCCTTTCTAGAGAAGGAGTTTCTCTCGAAAGAAGTGAGTGGGAGGAAAGTAGAACTTGACGAGGTAACTGTACCTGCTCCCTTATTGGAAAGTAGTGCATTACAGAAAACTGTTTCTGCGACACCTACACCAATTAGTGAGGAAGCTAATGATAATGAAACTTCAGAACAAGATACTACTGAACCTCGTAGATCAACCAGAGTGAGATCCGCACCAGAGTGGTACGGTAATCCTGTTCTGGAAGTCATGCTACTAGATCATGATGAACCTACGAACTATGAAGAAGCGATGGTGAGCCCAGATTCCGCAAAATGGCTTGAAGCCATGAAATCTGAGATGGGATCCATGTATGAGAACAAAGTATGGACTTTGGTTGACTTGCCCAATGATCGGCAAGCAATTGAGAATAAATGGATCTTCAAGAAGAAGACTGACGCTGATGGTAATATTACTGTCTACAAAGCTCGACTTGTCGCAAAAGGTTTTCGACAAGTTCAAGGGGTTGACTACGATGAGACCTTCTCACCCGTAGCGATGCTTAAGTCTGTCCGAATCATGTTAGCAATTGCCGCATTTTATGATTATAAAATTTGGCAGATGGATGTCAAAACTGCATTCCTGAATGGATTTCTGGAAGAAGAGTTGTATATAATGCAACCGGAAGGTTTTGTCGATCCAAAGGGAGCTAACAAAGTGTGCAAGCTCCAGCGATCCATTTATGGACTGGTGCAATCCTCTCGGAGTTGGAATAAATGCTTTGATAGTGTGATCAAAGCATTTGGTTTTATGCAGACTTTTGGAGAAGCCTGTATTTACAAGAAAGTGAGTGGGAGCTCTATAGCATTTCTGATATTATATGTGGATGACATATTACTGATTGGAAATGATATAGAATTTCTGGATAGCATAAAGGGATACTTGAATAAGAGTTTTTCAATGAAAGACCTCGGTGAAGCTGCTTACATATTAGGCATAAAGATCTATAGAGATAGATCAAGACGTTTAATTGGACTTTCACAAAGCACATACCTTGACAAGATTTTGAAGAAGTTCAAAATGGATCAAGCAAAGAAAGGGTTCTTGCCTGTGTTACAAGGTGTGAAGTTGAGTCGGACTCAATGCCCGACCACTTCAGAAGATAGAGAGAAAATGAAAGATGTTCCCTATGCTTCAGCCATAGGCTCTATCATGTATGCAATGATGTGTACCAGGCCTGATGTGTGTCTTGCTATAAGTCTAGCAGGGAGGTACCAAAGTAATCCAGGAGTGGATCACTGGACAATAGTCAAAAACATCCTGAAGTACCTGAAAAGAACTAAGGATATGTTTCTCGTATATGGAGGTGACAAAGAGCTAATCGTAAACGGTTACGTTGATGCAAGCTTTGACACTGATCAGGACGATTCTAAATCGCAAACCGGATACGTGTTTACATTAAACAGCGGAGCTGTCAGTTGGTGCAGTTCTAAACAAAGCGTCGTGGCGGGATCTACGTGTGAAGCGGAATACATAGCTGCTTCGGAAGCAGCGAATGAAGGAGTCTGGATGAAGGAGTTCATATCCGATCTAGGTGTCATACCTAGTGCATCGGGTCCAATGAAAATCTTTTGTGACAATACTGGTGCAATTGCCTTGGCGAAGGAATCCAGATTTCACAAAAGAACCAAGCACATCAAGAGACGCTTCAATTCCATCCGGGATCTAGTCCAGGTGGGAGACATAGAGATTTGCAAGATACATACGGATCTGAATGTTGCAGACCCGTTGACTAAGCCTCTTCCACGAGCAAAACATGATCAGCACCAAGGCTCCATGGGTGTTAGAATCATTACTGTGTAATCTAGATTATTGACTCTAGTGCAAGTGGGAGATTGAAGGAAATATGCCCTAGAGGCAATAATAAAGTTATTATTTATTTCCTTATATCATGATAAAAGTTTATTATTCATGCTAGAATTGTATTAACCGGAAACATAATACATGTGTGAATACATAGACAAACAGAGTGTCACTAGTATGCCTCTACTAGACTAGCTTGTTAATCAAAGATGGTTATGTTTCCTAACCATGGACAAAGAGTTGTCATTTGATTAACAGGATCACATCATTAGTTGAATGATCTGATTGACATGACCCATTCCATTAGCTTAGCACCCGATCGTTTAGTATGTTGCTATTGCTTTCTTCATAACTTATACATGTTCCTATGACTATGAGATTATGCAACTCCCGTTTTCCGGAGGAACACTTTGTGTGTTACCAAATGTCACAACGTAACTGGGTGATTATAAAGGAGCTCTACGGGTGTCTCCAAAGGTACATGTTGGGTTGGCGTATTTCGAGATTAGGATTTGTCACTCCGATTGTCGGAGAGGTATCTCTGGGCCCTCTCGGTAATGCACATCACTTAAGCCTTGCAAGCACTGCAACTAATGAGTTAGTTGCGAGATGATGTATTACAGAACGAGTAAAGAGACTTGCCGGTAACGAGATTGAACTAGGTATGGGATACCGACGATCGAATCTCGGGCAAGTAACATACCGATTACAAAGGGAACAACGTATGTTGTTATGCGGTCTGACCGATAAAAGATCTTCATAGAATATGTAGGAGCCAATATGAGAATCCAGGTTCCGCTATTGGTTATTGACCGAAGACGTGTCTCGGTCATGTCTACATTGTTCTCGAACCTGTAGGGTCCGCACGCTTAAGGTTACGATGACAGTTATATTATGAGTTTATGCATTTTGATGTACCGAAGGTTGTTTGGAGTCCCGGATGTGATCATGGACATGACGAGGAGTCTCGAAATGGTCGAGACATAAAGATTGATATATTGGAAGCCTATGTTTGGATATCAGAAGTGTTCCGGGTGAAATCGGGATTTTACCGGAGTACCGGGAGGTTACCGGAACCCCCGGGAGGTATATGGGCCTTAGTGGGCCTTAGTGGAAGAGAGGAGAGGTGGCCAGAGATGGGCCGCGCGCCCCTCCCCCCCTTGGTCCGAATTGGACAAGGAGAGGGGGCCGGCCCCCCTTCCTCCTCTCTCTCCTCTTTCCTCCCGCTCCATGAATCCTATTCCAACTAGGAAAGGGGGGGAGTCCTACTCCCAGAGGGAGTAGGACTCCTCCTGGCGCACCTCTCCTGGCCGGCCGGCCCCCCTCCCTTGAACCTTTATATACGGAGGCAGGGGCACCACCTAGAGACACAAGTTGATCCACGTGATCATATTCTTAGTCGTGTGCGGTGCCCCCTTCCACCATAGTCCTCGATAATATTGTAGCGGTGCTTAGGCGAAGCCCTGCGACGGTAGTACATCAAGATCGTCACCACGCTGTCGTGCTGACGGAACTCTTCCCCGACACTTTGCTGGATCAGAGTCCGGGGATCGTCATCGAGCTGGACGTGTGCTAGAACTCGGAGGTGCCGTAGTTTCGGTGCTTGATCGGTCGGGCCGTGGAGACGTACGACTACATCAACCAAACGCTTCCGTTGTCGATCTACAAGGGTACGTAGATCATACTCTCCCCTCTCGTTGCTATGCATCACCATGATCTTGCGTGTGCGTAGGAAATTTTTTGAAATTACTACGAAACCCAACAACCATTGACAACAAATGCATCATTCCCACCTTGACCGTCGATGCAATCTCTGAACAAATAGCAACGTTGGCAAAATGCCTTATGCACTTTATCACTGTACTCTAGCCAATGATAATCTTTAAACCATTCTGGCTTGAATCTTCTTTCGAATCCTCCGATGGTCTTCTGCGGATATACAAATCCTTCTTTTGGCCTATAAGGTCCTCTAGTTAAATATATTCTTCTGATCTCATCTTGCTTCTTTGGATTCTTAGTGTACTGTGATATTCTTTTTCGATTGGCCAGATCAAAAGGAAGTTCATCCAAATTAATATCTGCTATAGTAGTAGTACCAATATTTGATGCATGATCTTGCCTTAGTCTAACTGGCCTTGAAGTCCCTGCCAGATCAGTCTCCGGTGCCGTTCGTTTCAGCAGAAATCTGTCCATATCCTTCTAGCCCTAGCCTCCTAGATGCAGCAAAAAAACATAAACGCAAATTTAGTAATTAGCCATCCGGAGAGAGTGAGAGACAGAGTTGTTAGTGCGTGAGACCAAGAGAAACTGAGAAAGAGATTGGCGTACCTGTGTGAGAACAGCCTATGAGGAGGGCAAGTGCCAAGTGGGCAACCAACACTATGGCGGCGGTCGGCCGGGCGGAATCACCCTTGGAGATTAGGGATCGCCGTTGTTCGTCGCCGATGCAAATTAGGGATTAGGAATTGAGAGTTGAGGTGAGGAAAAGATTAGGGGAAGGCGATGAGACGGAGAGGTGACCTGACGATGGCGGAAGAGGCGACCTGGGCTGTTCACGAAACGTCAAACGTGTACGTGTATTATGCATTGGGCCTTGTGTGCTACCGCTGTGTGGAGCTGTACACCACATTCTTTTTTATCTTTTACTAGAATTTACGGATGTTATGGGCTGAGACTATGAATAATTGGACAGTAGCTACTAGGCTGGGGTCAACACATATTTTGGGCTGGGGTCAAACGCAGTTTGGATGGACCTAGTTAGCTTCAAATACTCAAAGGCATTGGGGTCAATTGACCCCAGCGGCCATACTAGAGCTTCGTCCCTGCCTATGCAGCACAAATTTGCAAAGAATAAAGCACTAGAACAAAAACTAATTAGACCAATGGAGGAGTCACATACCAAGGAACAATCTCCCCAAGCAGTTTTGCGAGAGGTGCTTTGAGCAAGGAGATCGAAAATCGCAGCAAAAGTGGCTGGAACTCGTGCTTGAGTTGGTTTTTCGGGTTTGTGTGAGATAGAGGAAGAAGATGGGTGCTGGGATAAGTGGAGGAGGGCCACCGTGGGCCCACGAGGTAGGGGGGTGCGCCCTATAGGGGGGGCGCCCACCACCCTCGTGACTAGGTGGCAGCTCCTCCCGCGGTAATTTTTGCACAGTAAATCCTCAAATATTCCCAAAAAAATCATATTAAATTGGCATGGCATTCTGAGGACTTTTATTTTCGGGATATTTTTATATTGCACGGATAAGTTAGGAAACAGACAAAAAAAATACTATTTTTACTTTATTTAATATAAATAACATAAAATATAAATAGGGTACAGAAGTTTGTGCTTCTAGTTTCATCCATCTCATGCTCATAAAAAAGAATCCACTAACAAGGTTGATCAAGTCTTGTTAACAAACTCATTCCAATAATCATGAAACCGGAGAAATTTCGAATAACACTAAGTTACCTCAACGGGGATATGCACATCCCCAATAATAAGAATATCATATTTCTTCTTGACAGTAGGAAGAGGAAATTCAAAACTTCCAAATATAATCGATGGAATTTTTCCAGTAGAGTTGATACTATGAACTTGAGGTTGTTTCCTCGGAAAATGTACCGTATGCTCATTACCATTAACATGAAAAGTGACATTGCCTTTGCAATCAATAACAACCCCTGCAGTATTAAGAAAAGGTCTTCCAAGAATAATAGACATACTATCATCCTCGGGAATATCAAGAATAACAAAGTCCGTTAAAATAGTAACGTTTGCAACCACAAGAGGCACATCCTCATAAATACTGACAGGTATAGCAGTTGATTTATCAGCCATTTGCAAAGATATTTCAGTAGGTGTCAACTTATTCAAGTCAAGTCTACGATATAAAGAGAGATGCATAACACTAACACCGGCTCCAAGGTCACATAAAGCAGTTTTAATATAATTTCTTTTAATGGAGCAAGGTATAGTAGGTACTCCGGGATCTCCAAGTTTCTTTGGTATTCCACCCTTAAAAGTATAATTAGCAAGCATGGTGGAAATTTCAGCTTCCGGTATCTTTCTTTTATTAGTAATGATATCCTTCATATATTCAGCATAAGGATTTGTTTTGAGCACATCAGTTAATCGCATACGCAAAAAGATAGGCCTAATCATATCAGCAAAGCGCTCAAAATCCTCATCATCCTTTTTCTTGGATGGTTTCAGAGGAAAAGGCATGGGTTTCTGAACCCAAGGTTCCCTTTCTTTACCATGTTTCTTAGCGACAAAGTCTCTTTTATCATAACGTTGATTCTTTGATTGTGGGTTATCAAGATCAACAGTAGGTTCAATTTCTACATCATTGCCATTACTAGGTTGAGCATCATCATGAACATTATCATTAATATTTTTACTAGGTTCATGTTCATTACCAGATTGTGTTTCAGCATCAGACATATATATATCATTTGGATTATCAGGTGGCTCAGCAATAGGTTCACTAGAAGTTTGCAAAGTTCTATCATTTTTCTTCTTCTTCTTTTTAGAAGAACTAGGAACATCAATATTATTTCTATGAGAATCTTGCTCGATTCTCTTAGGGTGGCCTTCAGGATACAAAGGTTCCTGAGTCATTCTACCAGTTCTAGTAGCCACTCTAACAGCATAATCATTTTTCTTACTATTCATTTCATTAAGCATTTCTTTTTGAGCTTTAAGTACTTGTTCTACTTGGGTGGTAACCATAGAATCATGTTTGCTAATAAGTTTAAGTTCACCTTTAATATCAGCCATATAATCACCCAAGCGTCTAATCATATAAGCATTTTCTTTTAATTGTCTACCAAAATAAGCATCGAAGTCATCTTGCTTACACATAAAGTTATCAAACTCATCCAGCCATTGACTAGCAATTTTAGTAGGAGGGACTTCAGCTTTATCATATCTATAGAGAGAATTTACCTTTACTACCTGTGTCGGGACATCGGGATCAGGAGGTTCTTCAGTAAATAAATGATTGAGATCATAAGTTTCTTCAATAGGTGGTGAATTAAGACCATGTATTTCTTGAATAGGAGGTAAATGCTTAACGTCTTCAGCTTTAATACCTTTTTCTTTCATAGATTTCTTTGCCTCTTGCATATCTTCGGGACTGAGAAATAGAACACCTCTCTTCTTCGGAGTTGGTTTACGAATAGGCTCAGTAATTGGAGCAGGAGTTGGCTCAGGAGCTGGCTCAGGAGGTGCCCAATTATTTTCATTTGTCAACATATTATTCAATAGAATTTCATCTTCATCCGGTGTTCTTTCCCTAAAAAGAGAACCAGCACAACTATCCAGGTAATCTCTGGAAGCATTGGTTAGTCCATTATAAAAGATATCAAGTATTTCAGGTTTCTTAAGAGGATGATCAGGCAAATCATTAAGTAACTTGAGAAGCCTCCCCCAAGCTTGTGGGAGACTCACTTCTTTAATTTGCACAAAGTTGTATATTTCCCTCAAAGCAGCTTGTTTCTTATGAGCAGTGAAATATTTAGCAGAGAAGTAATAAATCATATCCTGGGGACTACGCACACAACCAGGATCAAGAGAATTAAACCATATCTTAGCATCACCCTTTAATGAGAACGGAAATATTTTGAGTATATAGAAGTAACGCGATCTCTCGTCATTAGTGAACAGGGCAGCTATATCATTTAATTTAGTAAGATGTGCCACAACAGTTTCAAATTCATAGCCATAAAACGGATCAGATTCAACCAAAGTAATTATATCAGGATCAACAGAGAATTCATAATCCTTATCAGGAACACATATAGGTGAAGTAGCAAAAGCAGGATCGGGTTTCATTTTATCTCTAAGTGATTCTTTGTTCCATTTAATTAATAACCTCTTAAGCTCATATCTATCTCTGCAAGCTAAAATAGCTAAAGAAGCATCTTGATCAAATAAATAACCCTCAGGAATAACAAGCATATTTTCATTATCACTATCATCATCGTATTCAGATTCAATAATTTCTCTTTCTCTAGCCCTAGCAATTTGTTCATCAAGAAATTCACTAAGGGGCACAGTAGTATCAGTCATAGAAGCAGTTTCATCATAAGTATCATGCATAGCAGAAGTGGCATCATGAATAACATGCGACATATCAGAACGAATAACAGAAGCAGGTGTAGGTGTCGCAAACTTACTCATAACAGAAGGTGAATCAAGTGCAGAGCTAGATGACAGTTCCTTACCTCCCCTCGTAGTTGAGGGATAGATCTTGGTTTTTGGATCTCTCAAATTCTTCATAGTGTCCAGCAGATATAAATCCCAAGTGACTCAAAGAATAGAGCTATGCTCCCCGGCAACAGCGCCAGAAAAAGGTCTTGATAACCCACAAGTATAGGGGATCGCAACAGCTTTCGAGGGTAGAGTATTCAACCCAAATTTATTGATTCGACACAAGGGGAGCCAAAGAATATTCTCAAGCATTAGCAGCTGACTTGTCAATTCAACCACACCTGAAAACTTAGTATCTACAGCAAAGTGTTTAGTAGCAAAGTAATATGATAGTGGTGGTAGCAGCAACAAAAGTAAAGACAACAAAAGTAATGTTTTTGGTATTTTGTAGTGATTGTAACAGTAGCAGCGGGAAAGTAAATAAGCGTAAACCAGTATATGGAAAATTCGTAGGCACCAGATCAGTGATGGATAATTATGCCAGATGCGGTTCATCATGTAACAGTCATAACATAGGGTGACACAGAATTAGCTCCAGTTCGTCAATGTAATGTAGGCATGTATTCTGTATATAGTCATACGTGCTTATGAAAAAGAACTTGCATGCCATCTTTTGTCCTACCCTCCCGTGGCAGTGGGGTCCCATTGGAAACTAAGGGATATTAAGGCCTCCTTTTAATAGAGAACCGGAACAAAGCATTAGCACATAGTGAATACATGAACTCTCAAACTATGGTCATCACCGGGAGTGGTCCCGATTATTGTCACTTCGGGGTTGCCGAATCATAACACATAGTAGGTGACTATAGACTTGCAAGATAGGATCAAGAACTCACATATATTCATGAAAACATAATAGGTTCAGATCTGAAATCATGGCACTCGGGCCCTAGTGACAAGCATTAAGCATAGCAAAGTCATAGCAACATCAATCTCAGAACATAATGGATACTAGGGATCAAACCCTAACAAAACTAACTCGATTACATGATAAATCTCATCCAACCCATCACCGTCCAGCAAGCCTACGATGCAATTACTCACGCACTGCGGTGAGCATCATGAAATTGGTGATGGAGGATGGTTGATGATGACGACGGTGACGAATCCCCCTCTCCGGAGCCCCGAACGGACTCCATATCAGCCCTCCCGAGAGGTTTTAGGGCTTGGCGGCAGCTCCGTATCGTAAAACGTGATGATTTCTTCTCTCTGATTTTTTCTCTCCGAAAGCAAATATATAGAGTTGGAGTTGGCGTCGGAGGGTCAACAGGGGGCCCACGAGGTAGGGGGCGCGCCCTGGGGGGGTGCCCCCACCCTCGTGGAAAGGGTGTGGGCCCCCTGGTCTTCATATTTGGCGATGATTTTTTATCATTTTTTCTAAGACCTCCCGTGGAGTTTCAGGTCATTCCGAGAATATTTGTTTTCTGCACATAAAACAACATCATGGTAATTCTGCTGAAAACAGCGTCAGTCCGGGTTAGTTCCATTCAAATCATACAATATAGAGTCCAAAACAAGGGCAAAAGTGTTTGGAAAAGTAGATACGACGGAGACGTATCAATGGGTACTTGGTATGTTGACTTTTTGCGTAGACTCCCCGGCAACGGCGCCAGAAATCCTTCTTACTACCTCTTGAGCTTGCGTTGGTTTTCCCCGAAGAGGAAGAGATGATGCAGCAAAGTAGCGTAAGTATTTCCCTCAGTTTTTGAGAACCAAGGTATCAATCCAGTAGGAGGCCACGCTCAAGTCCCTCGTACCTGCACAAAACGATAGCTACTCGCAACCAACGCGATTAGGGGTTGTCAATCCCTTCACGGTCACTTACGAGAGTGAGATCTGATAGATATAATATTTTTGGTATAAAGATGCAAAGTAAAAAGTAATGGCAAAGTAAAAAAGCAAAGCAAGAGTAAAGTGATGGAGATTGATATGATGAGAATAGACCCGGGGGCCATAGGTTTCACTAGTGGCTTCTCTCAAGAGCATAAGTATTCTATGGTGGGTGAACAAATTACTGTTGAGCAATTGACAAAATTGAGCATAGTTATGAAAATATCTAGGCATGATCATGTATATAGGCATCACGTCCGTGACAAGTAGACCGAAACGATTCTGCATCTACTACTATTACTCCACTCATCGACCGCTATCCAGCATGCATCTAGAGTATTAAGTTAAAAACAGAGTAATGCCTTAAGCAAGATGACATGATGTAGAGAGATAAATTCATGCAATATGAAATAAACCCCATCTTGTTATCCTCGATGGCAACGATACAATACGTGCCTTGCTGCCCCTTCTGTCACTGAGAAAGGACACCGCAAGATGGAACTCAAAGCTAAGCACTTCTCCTATGGCAAGAACTACCAATCTAGTTGGCCAAACCAAACGGATAATTTGAAGAGACTTGCAAAGATAACCAATCATACATAAAAGAATTCAGAGAAGATTCAAATATTATTCATAGATAGACTTGATCATAAACCCACAATTTATTGGTCTCAACAAACACACCGCAAAAACAAGATTACATTGAATAGATCTCCACAAGAGAGGGGGAGAACTTTGTATTGAGATCCAAAAAGAGATAAGAAGCCATCTAGCTACTAACTATGGACCCGAATGTCTGAGGTAAACTACTCACACTTCATCGCAGAGGCTATGATGATGTAGAAGCCCTCCTGATGACGGCCCTCTCCGGCGGAGCTACGGAACAGGCCCCAAGATGGGATCTCGTGGATACAGAAAGTTGCGGCGGTGGAATTAGGTTTTTGGCTCATGTTCTGATCGTTTGGGGGTACGTAGGTATATATAGGAGGAAGGAGTACGTCGGTGGAGCACCGAGGGGCCCACAAGGTCTTTGACTCCTTGGAGTAGGGTCCAAGTCTCCTGGATCACGTTCGGTGAGAAAATCACGTTCCTGAAGGTTTTATTCCGTTTGGACTCCGTTTGATATTCTGTTTCTCCGAAACACTGAAATAGGCAAAAAAACAGCAATTCTGGGCTGGGCCTCCGGTTAATAGGTTAGTCCCAAAAATAATATAAAAGTGGAAATAAAGCCCAGTATAGTCCAAAACAGTAGATAATATAGCATGGAGCAATCAAAAATTATAGATACGTTGGGGACGTATCACTCCCTCGCCTCGTCCGACATGACGACCGCCCCCTCCGGCAAAGGCAAGCCTTGTGCCCCGCGCAAGACCACCGCCGCGCCCAAGCCAAAGAAGGCACTGACACCCGAACAACGGGCAAGGGAGTCGGCCAAGAGGAAGGGCCAGAGGCACGCCACAGACGCGAGGAATGAAGCCGTCGCGGCTGCTGCCGACGCCGCCGCTGCCGCGCAGCAGGAGGTCACCAACGCTCGTGTCGCGGCGACAACGAGGGAGGCGCTCTATATGCTAGGGTTAAACCCTAGCCAGCACGGCCTCGTCAACGCCGCCGTGGCCAGCACCGGCTCATCCGCGTTCCCTCAGATGGTGCTGCCCGACTCGCCCCGCGCGTCGGCTTGCAACCCGATGCCCGGCTTCCACGTGTACCCGTAGGCCTCCCGCGTCTCCGGGGAGTGCTCGCCCGACATGAGCGTGGTGGCGCCTTCCACGGTGTGACCAGTGGCTCGTCATCGGGAGACGCGAGGGAACGCGCGAGGCAGATGTCGTCCGACGTGCTACCGGACACCCGCAACCTGTTCGAGGGAATGCCGGCCGCCGGCGACGAGGAATACATGCAGAACCTCATCTTCGAGGGTGGTGCGTCGGCCGCTGGCTACGATCCCGACGAGACACAAAGCCAGGACGGCCGCGAGGCATTCACGCCGACCGCTGGCTATGATCACGATCAGGCGGCTTTCATGCGTGATCAGGTCAGCCTGGACCTGGACGGCTTCACTTGACCACGAGTTTCTGGACGACTACGGACAAGAGAAAGAGGACGAGTGCGGCATCGAAGTGAAGCCTTTGTTCGGGTCCCACCCCTTTTTGTGGCTGGCATGTGTGCCCATGCCCGTGCGTGAGTTGGCACGATGGACAGCACTGGCCAAGTGTCCCCTCAAAAAAAAAAAGCACTGGCCAAGTGTCCGCCCGCCCGCCCGCTTGTCAGCTGCCACCGCGTGACACCTCCCTCCTTCCCTCCCACCCTTTCCAATTTCCCTCCCCTCCCCTTCCCGCCCCGTTTTCC
>NC_041392.1:661654223-661658676 GCF_002162155.2 Triticum dicoccoides | reverse complement strand
AAGAACGCGCGCCCAAATCCACTACCTCCGAGATCCTCCCGCGCCCCCGTCCAGCCGCCCTCCGGATCCGCCCCGCCCTCGCGCATGGCGCACCCGGCCGCGGACCGCCGCCTCCGCTCACCGCAGCGCTGCGACCACGAGCACCACGGCCGCTTCCTCCGCCCCGGCGCGCTCGCCAGGCTCCGCGACTCCAAGATCGTCGCCCGCTCCCTCCGCTCCGCCGCCTCCGCGCGCCTCCTCCCGCCCTCCTCGCCCTCTCCCCCGTCGCCCGCGCCGGCCGCGGGCGCCGTGCCGCACTTCTTCTTCGGGGGCGCGCGGGGCGGCATGCGGTACCCGCTCCGGAAGAAGCTCGCCGCCGCCCGCGGCGTCGTGTTCCTGCCCCCGCCGCCCGTGTCGCCGGGCGCCCTGGAGGCCTTCCTCGGCGCCTTCGCCGCCGCGCCGCCCGAGCTCCTCGCCGCGCACTGATAGGCCGGCCGGTCGACTCCTGTGCCGCTGGCCACTGCTGCTGCGGGATGCTTTCGCGGCGGCGCAGTCGGAGCTGGATGCTGCCGCCCACTGAAGACCAACTGCTGTGCCGCTCGGCTTCGGTAGATCTGTGTAGATGCTTCTTTCTTTTCCTTTTAGGAGCTGCAACTTTTTTCAAGATGTAGGAAGTGCAACCTTGGGAGTACTAGTAGAAAATATCTGTGTAATCTTTTATGTAAAAAAACAAAGAAATCTGTGGTCTTGATCTCTGAATAATCTTGTGTAATGCTTGGATCCTCATCTCTGATTGCTCTACCAAAATTGCTCCATCAAGCATATGTACCAATGTACACATAATTAAACATCGCAAGCACAAAGCTCTACAAAACTGCTTCAGTTTTCATTTAGTTGGATACATCGATGCTGCCACCGTGCTCCTGATATGATGCAGCTGTTCATTTGTTACACAACACAAAATTCCTTCCCTTGTTTTTCTTTCTGTGGAATTTCTTCCCTTGTGTTTAGACAACCACTGATACATACAACACCCCAAAACAACACAAGGACCATCATCGCTAGCCCTTGCTTAGGTATTTACTCGCAAGCGCAATAGACTTGGCGTCAATATCATTCATCAAGTAATCCCTTTCAGCGCGGCGTCGGTGCTGCCTCTCCCTCCTGGCCCTCTTCGGCGCCAGCCTCGCGTCCCTCTCCACATACGCTAGCCTAAACCTCTCCGCGATCGGTATTTCAGGCGGAGCGTTTGGGTGAGGTGGAGCAGCAGCAGCTCTTCGAGGGGCAGCAGAAACCGCCCATGTTTTTGGATCAATATCTTCCACCACGGAATGGTCTAGTGGTATGCTTGCCAATGCTTCACTTGGGGTCTTGGATCCACCGAGGTCAAGAAGTGATGGCTTCGGGTTGACGATAACACGAGGACATTCTAAGGCGAGAATTTCCTTCGAGTTATCATCTATCTTGGGCTATAACAAGACACAAAAAAGATGAAACATAAGGGGTACATTAATTGATTGTGAAATGCAAATATCATCATTCAGAGACGAGAGAACTTGCATGCTTACCCAAACTAGCCATCTTAAAGACTGTGCGCCACTGCCAAAATCTACTGCTTCAAGCTCCTCCCATGAGTCCTCTTCAAGGGTATTCAGTTTGGGTTTCAGGAGATTGACACACCCACGGGCAGTGAATTCGCTTCTTGGACAGCCTCTGCAATAATGGGATTTAAGCCTTTTTCATATCCTGCTACGCGGAATATTATGCAGTCAAATTGAAAGCTACAATAACCGTTAGCAGGGAGAGAGAGAGAGAGAGAGAGAGAGCAAATAACAACTACCTACCAAGGTTTGAACTAGTTACGCATGTAGGACAATCTATTTTTCAATTCCAAACTGCATACATTTCATTTTAGCAACTTAATGTTTACAGAGAACACACACGGTGCATGACAACGTAATTACATATTGACAATTGACATCAAATCCAATGAATCATTTTTCTCTTTTGCTAATTGTCAGTTACACATGAAGAACAAGCTAATTTTAAGTTCCAAATTGCATACGTTTGATTTCAGCAACTCCAACACTCGAAATTTAAAGCCCTGCATTTGCAAGTTTCATGGGACTGAATTCAACCATGTTACAGCCTTACAGGTAGGAATTGACCAGTGCACTGCACCCACATAGTTGACTTATCCAGAAAGAATAGATGCAAAAACATGGCAATCACAGGCAACCAGATGATATAAGTTACCCTCAAGCCTAAGGACCAGAGAAGTAAAACATCGCTATAATAAATAAACTATAAAGTAACCCAAAGCTTGCAGATGCATTTAATTGGGGGTCATACCCGCATCTTAATATCTCCAGGGATGGGCAGTGGCATATAATTTCTGAAACGGCAGCAGCACTTATTTTTTCACATCGACTGCAAAGGAAGATATGTCATAAATATAATGCAACCATGAACTAGACTGTCTGTTTAGCTTTCACAAAATAATAGCTGACATAGAGCACCGAAGCTTACCTAATATCAACTGCCCATAAGTTACTACAAGTATGTGCCACAGTAGCCAGGCCAACATCAGTAACCTCAGACCCAGATATATCTAGGATCTTCCAGGAGCTATCAACAAGAGAAACCAGAACATCATCATTCAGTAATCTTCTCCTCCTTGCGACAGACATAATTGCCAACTGTATCATAGAATTAACTCACTTATTACTGTTACATCTTACATGTATAGGTACGAGCAGATAACTAGATAATAGCAGTGTGTTGAGGATATGCAGTAAATACACCATCAATATTTCACTAATACCGAAACTGGCACTTGAACTGAACATCAGACAGAACATATTGGATTTGCTATTAGCTACTATTCTATAAGCAAGACATCAAATAGTAATAATAATCTCATGTCAAACAATCTTTCCCTAACTGTTGGCCAATACTCGAATCTTGCTGCGTTCGCTTCTAAAGTTCCTAATTTCAAGGTCTATGTCTTCTGTGCTATTTACCTCATCAAGATTCACGATTCCACATCATGGAAAGAAAGCAAAATATAGATTTAAGTGTTGCTTGAATACATTTCCATGTCTGAAGTATTACAAATAAAGCAGAAAGAGACTGTACTATGTAGCAGAAGAAATCGGCATTTCAACCCACCGTCTAAAAGGAATAACAGGGGGAAGAGTGTAACCTAATAGTACTGGCAGGCACAAGGTTCTTGTGGTTGACATCATGGGTTCAAGCCCCCATTCTGATGATCTCCTTCAAGAATACATACATTGTTCCTCCTACTTTCCATAGTTTTTGTTTGATTATAAGTCTAATACTACCTAGACGAACAGAACATTTTCCCCAATGGCTTACTTTCTAAATTTACTGGGTTTCAACTAATAGTAAAATGAACTAGCTAATTAAGTAATTACAAATCTGAGTACAGAGTGCATTCGGCATTAAGGCAAGAACGCTGACCACAGATCCAAATAGGTACCTTTATGTGTGGTGGGAAGAAGGCAGTAAATTCAGAAATATCATTGATAATATCTTCAAGATGCTGACCGAGGACGCCAATGCACAAACTAACCAATTTCCTAGGCCTGGCCTTCTTCATGGGAGAATCTGAATTAGTTCAAATTCAAAATTTATCACTTTGCAGATAATAAATCAAATTCACAGTACAACCTAAAATAACAAGAAACAGAACTCAGTTGTTCCAATCCATATGCGACTGGATTAAGGTCAACGCCAATGAATTAACTCAATCCCTGAAGCAACTAGTTGGAACTTGCAAGCGCATGTACTCTACTACCCTAGCAACAGGGGAATCCCGCAGTTCTTGTTGGTTGCTGCAAGATGAAACTTATTAAGCGTTCCGCCTAGCCACTAATGGAACAATCGAACTGAATCTTCAACCACATCCATTGCACCTTCCCTTGAGAACAATGCCCTCGTCTGTTTTACCATCTCAGAAAGTTGACGATCTATTTTCCTATCCCAGGCTGAGCAATTAACACAAACATCCCATGTTCACAGCTAGAAAGCAGAAACATCCCATCTCTACAAAAAAGATAGCGCAGTTTTAAAAAAGAAGATAGCACGGACTCTGATTATGCAGACCCTAAGCGCGCTTTTTATTATAAACCAATGAATGATATGCAACCATGACTGACAGCACATAGAACACATGATTTAAGGAAACCATGGATTACAGGGAAGAGGAACAGGGAGCTCACAGAAGCTGGCCGCTGGCGGCGTGCTCGCGGGCTTCCGGCGCGGCGTGACCTGGACGCCGCTGAACGACGCCGCGAGCTCCGCGACCACCGACTTCCCCTTCTCCATCGCCTGTCAAACCCTTGGTACCCGGGGAGGGCTAGGGCGAGGGTAGCCGGGGCGGAGGCGGTGCGGGGTGGGGTGGGCGCTCGCGCGGCTCTGCGGCCGTCGGGGGAGGAGCACGGGGGAGCCG
>NC_041392.1:661646243-661653993 GCF_002162155.2 Triticum dicoccoides | reverse complement strand
CCCCGACCCCTTCTCCCCCCTCCGCCGCGGCCGCCCCCGGCCCCCGCCCGCCTCCGAGATCCGGCCTCCTCCGTCCTCGGTGACATCCAGCTCTGCCCGAGATCCGACGCCAGTTCGTCCACAGGCTGATCCACCGCCGCGTCACGACAACGGGCCCCGCCGCAAACGAGCAATGGACCGAGTCGGCAGCGGCGAGAAGCACCTCGAGGACTGCACCGTCGCCAAGTTAGTCACTCGGCTCTCCCTCCACTGCGTCCAACCTTGTGATTCTCGCTGCCGCTTCGGTCGCGGTCGATGTAGTAGTGCTTATCTAGGTCTGGGCTTCGCGGGCGCCCGCTAGGTGTTCGTTGAAATGCTCGAACGCCAGGAATTCCCCACTCGTTTCTGTTTTTCTGTTTGATTGAGGGGCAGAGACGTCAGAATGGCACAGACCTATGTCGTTGCCTGTTGATATGGTATTTCTTGATCCATGCTATGAGGCCACAAAGTACTGTAAAATCAGAAATGGGTGTCACATTCACGAAACCTGAGCTTATGGACATGGTATGATGTAACTTTTCCCCCATAGTAACTCATAGATGTGAATGTGATTTGGGCATTAAGCACACTAGGCCTTCAGTTGCTCTACTGTCATGTTCCTCAACCATCACCCTTTTTTTTGGTACAATCCTGTGAGATGTGCAGGCCATATTAGAATAATGAATTGTGTAAACAGTGTGCAGTTGAAAGTCCCTTGAACACGGGCTGTGGATTTGTAGACTTTTGCTTGGAATATGTGAGATGATGAACTTACCGTATACTAAAGTTAGCACCAATAAATGGCATGTTTAGATTCGTACACTTTGCAGATGTATGTCTAGAAAAGGATAGGCTATAACCGCTAAGGGTTTGTTGAAATCCTTGAACGCCAGGAATTCCCCACTCTTTTACGTTTTTCCTTTGATCCTTTGATAGACAGAGACGGAATGGCACAAACCCACTTCACACCTTTTGCCGAGTGGCGGGGATTTAGCAGTTGCATTATGTCTAGTTCCCTGCTGCTGGGATAGTATTTCTTGATACATGCTATAAGGTCCCAAAATATGTACAATTAAAAATGGTATCGGATTCATGAAACATGAACTTATGGACATGGCATGTTGTAACTTTTTTCCCATAGTAACTCATACTCCGGTTACTATGAGTTTTGGGCATTAAGCAAACCATGCCTCCGGTTACTCTAGTGTCATATTTCTTAACCATAGCTGAAATTTCCTGTTACATTCTTTCTGCGAGATGTGCACCGGCATATGGTCATATGCTATTGGGGTGTGCACGGCCATGTTAGAATAATGAATTGTGTAAACAGGGCGCAGTTAAAAGTCCAGTGAACATGCGCTGTAGATTTGTACACTTTGCTTCGAATATGTGAGATGACAAAGTTACCGTGTACTAAAGTTAGCACCAATAAATGATATGTGTAGAATTGTAAACTTTGCAGATATATATGTCTAGAAAAAGAGCAATTCTTTAGGCAGCACTTTGCTTGGAACATGTTATGCTGATACAGTTCCGCACGTGCATGCAGTGCCCTCGGAACTTGGGTCTTCTCTGTTGCTGGTGCTCTCCTTGCCATTCCTGTGGGCATAAAGAGGAAGTCCTTCGCTCCGCTGGTGTTCTTCGGCACTACTGGAACTATGCTTGACATCATCATGGGCATTAGCCAGTGTGAGAGGGAGCATGCTGAGCGGCAGATGAAGCTTTTAGAAGCGCAAAACCTTGCAATGAATGCTTCAGTAGATGGTGAAAGCTTGACTGACAAGTGAAATGTGTCCTGGTGTGAGTTTTTTTTGTTCACAACTCCTGAGTTTAAATGTCATGATCCTTTGGAAACATTGTTGTTCTTCCTATTTCCAAATAATGTGTACTGAAGCAATGATCAGTGTGAGTCAGTGTTAGTCAAGATGACAATGGCCATGTGAGTCCCTAATGTGTTCTTGGGGTCGATGGCATGTGATTATGTTGGACTAACGATTTAATTGAGAATATTATGCAAATATTTAGTCCAATGGGTCAGGGCCCATCATCGCTTGTTAATCCAATTTTCTTTCTTTTTTGTCCTTTCCAGGTTTTAAGGGTGTGTTTTATCTGGTTTTTCTTCTAGGGTTTTCTTTTTATTTTCAGTTTTCTTTCGGGTTTTTTCTTTGTCTTTCGGTTCTTCCAAGTTTTTTCTTTCTTTCTTTTTTCTTTTCATCTATACAACATTTTTCGCTCATGAACACTTCTTAAAAATACACAATGAATAATTTGAAATTCATGATGAACATTTTTTTAATACACAATGAATATTTTATTTTCATCTATAATATTTTCCGCGCGCAAACATTTTTCAGTATTTAAACTTGCTTCAAGATTATTTTTAAGAATCCCTAAAAATTTTTAAGAATATATTCCCGAAATGTTTTAAGTTTTTTCTATCTATGAAAATAAAATTATGAATATTGTGTCCGTAAAAAAAATATGAATATTGTGGTGTTCGGGCCGTGCCAGAATCCAGCCCACGTGGGGACAGCTAACCCGCACCGACCCAAGCCCAGGCCGCTCAAAAACACAACGAATGTGACAAATTTTCTCTCAAAAGAAAAAATCAAGCTCCCGTCGAAAAGAAGAAAGGAAAAAACACAGCTCTCACACCCCGCCTCGGCCGCGTCTAAAACCCTAGCCCCCGCCGCCGGCGAGCGACGAGATGATGGACCAGCGGTGGCGCCCGACGGTGAACGAGCGGGAGTTCATCGAGCAGGCCCTCCAGTCGGACCTCCGCGTCGACGGCCGCCGCCCCTTCGACTTCCGCAAGCTCACAATCTCCTTCGGCAGGTACCTCGACTCGATCCCCTCCTCCCCCTCCCCCTTCTCCTTCCGCGGCCGACTGTTTGAGCTCAGGTGGCTTCTCGGCTCGCGCGCGCATCAATGTGTGGCTGAGGTCGCCGTTGGAATCTGCAGGGAGGACGGCTCCGCGGAGGTGCTGCTCGGCGAGACGTGCGTGATGGGCTATGTGACCGCCCAATTGGTCCCGCCGTACAAGGACAGGCCGAACGAGGGCACGCTCGCCATATTCACCGAGTTCTCGCCCATGGCTGATCCCGCCTTTGAGCCGGGGCGGCCCGGGGAAGCGGCGATTGAGCTGGGTCGTGTCATCGATCGTGGCCTAAGGTGGTCTCCGGATGGTTGTTTGGTAGTAGTATTTCTTTTTGTCAGAGAGTTGAAGTGTGGAGTTTAATTCGGATTCACTTCTGGTCGGTGCGTTGTTGCAGGGAGAGCAGAGCCGTGGATATGGAATCCTTGTGTGTTGTTGCGGGGAAGCATGTCTGGGCGGTGCGCGTTGACCTTCACATTCTGGACAATGGGGGGTATGGGTTGTATATTGCCTACTGATGTAATGTAATTAATGAGTGAATGCTTCTGGGTAGAGTGCTAACCGTGTGGAATGATATGGATGTATCTCTCAGGAATCTCATCGATGCAGCTAACATCGCTGCATTGGCAGCTTTGTCTACATTCCGGAGGCCTGAATGCACGGTTGGTGGGGATGATGGTCAGCAAGTCACAGTACATGACCCTGAGGTACCTATATAAGGTTATTGTATATGCTCCAATTTGTCGTGTCGCTATAACGAGAAGTAGCAAATTTGTATGACTTACAGAGCTTCCTGTTATACATTATCACAAACACAACCCTGTTATTAACTATCACATGCTGGTCCTGTCGTTTACACTGCCATGAAATTTGTCTTATGTATTTATCTTTAATGTATTTTACAGGTCATGGATCCACTTCCCCTAACAATTCATCATCTCCCCATAGCTGTAACCTTTGCATATTTTGGTGACGGTAATATCATGGTATATTTCAAAACATGAAGGGCGTGTTGTTACCAATCATCTTGTTGCTCTCATCTTCTCATGACAGTCTTTGGCTGATTTTTTGTGTGTAGGTTATCGATCCAACATACAAGGAAGAAGCTGTTATGGGAGGAAGGATGACAGCTACGGTTAACTCGAATGGTGATGTCTGTGCCATTCAGAAAGCTGGTGGAGAGGGTGTCATGTCAAGTGTTATCATGCAGTGTTTAAGGATTGCTTCGGTTAAAGCTGCTGATATCACAAGCAAAATAAAGACCAAGGTGAGGCAAGCTGCATCACTATATGGCATTATAATTTGGATATCTGCTTTAATGTTCTATGAAATATGAAACTATAGCAGGGGTTGCCAATTGGGAATGTGGTTCATGAACTCTATGTGTGGTTAACCACTCTGACATGTAAAGTGTTTAAGCCACCCACAAAGTTCCATACTGAAACCCCTATGTAACATAAAAAGGGAAACAAAACAATGATAGAAAGTTGACATTGTGCTGCTCAGGCACATGGACACTAGAAAGCACCGATATGGTAGCATCAGTCATGTCCCCGTGCAGTACATACGTAATGCAGGGATACGCCGGCATACGTGTATCCCCAAGTATCCTTTTTGAGGGTTATAAAAAGTCCTAGGCGTTAATTGTGTCTTTTGCCACCTTTCTGACCAAAGCGCACATTAACCGCATTAAGTGCTAGGCGTTTTGCTAGCGCCTATGCCTTTTTCCCATTTAAAAGAAATAAAATAAATAGCGATAGGCTGGGACACTGGGCAGATACGGCTGTGATATGGGCAGGAGGGAGATGGGAACGGTGGCCGCTGGTGACGAAGAAGATCCAGGCGGGGATGAAGTTGTGAAGGCGGCTGCCAACAAAGAAGAAGCTCTGGGCAGGGAGAAAGATGGGGACTGGGCCACCAGCGAAGAAGATTCAAGCGGAGAGGAAGATGGGGACAGAAGCGACCGACGAGCAAGAAGGTACATGCGGCGGTGCAGTCGTTTTCTCCTGCTCTGCAGCGCTCGGGCAGCTGGAGCAAGGGGAGGCAGATTGAGAATGGGAAAGGATGGAGGAGCTGACTTAGTCTAGAGTTTCTGAAATTGGGCTGTATTACGTATGCACTGCTCAAAGTCCTTCATTAATGAAATTGTCACAACGTATCTTTAGTACTCAACTTAAAAAATCTCTTGAAAAATTATCATTTAATCTTTGTTATACAATCAAGCTAAATATTTATATACTTGGACGTATCCCAGTGTCTGTATATCCGATTATCTGTATCTGTGCTTCTTAGCGTGGCCGTGCCATCTCTGCCACGGCCCTGGTTAACACACCCATCTGCTACCAAATTTACCCTATTTTGGCTTCTTGCTGGTTCATCTCAAAGTAGCAAATCAAACCCCTGGATCAATCCATCGGCATGTGTGTTCAACGGCTCTTTGAATGAGCCTGGTGCATAGAAATCATGTGTTTCTGAACTTTGTTCTGTTTTCATGATCAGATATGCATGTCATTCTAAGGATCAAAACCCATGCTATTCTTTTGTGTTCAGGTCGATAAGTACACTACTGATAAGGCATTGCAGAAAGTAAAGCGTACTCCAGCAATAGTTGCTAAAGAAGTTAACGTTCCTGATGTCGCTATGAAGGAGAGCATGCATAGTGCAATGGAAAACCAAACCTCGAAGGCACCCAATGATGATCAGCAGATAAGTGAAGGTGATGACAATCATCAAAATACAAAAATGATTTCAACCTTGACTGCAGACCGAATTGTTAAACACAAACAAACATCCACGTTCGTTGGTGGCCCATCAAATTCGTAGCTACTGGAGTGCTGCACTTCTCTAAATCCAAGCATTGAATAGTCGCTTGATATAAGTTTTGCCAACCACCCTGATTTCTGCAATGTAGGGATCCATACTCCAAAGGAGTTTCATTAAGCTCCCTCAGAATCTCTCGGTTGCCTGGTACCATGAATTGTGTTTGCCTGTTATATTTTCATTTTTTGTCTAGTTGCATTTTCTGAGTGCTTACTACCTATAATGAATTTCCCGAACATCGGTTCAAGCTTCAGTTTTCAATTCTAGTCCTCACTAGCCATGAAATATGATAATAGTAAAAGTGCTGAAACATGTGTTCCATATGTTAAGCATGCTTCGGCTGAGTTAACTAATTCTGGAAAAAATATCTCTTAACTGGACAAGAACGATTCTTTGTTATGACATGCATACACATGTTTCTGAATTCTGGAAATTCTCCTTGCAATATGCAGATTCACCAGAGCCAGTGTTGATTGAATCTAATCCAGAGGTGAAAAGTGTGTCAAATTCTGGAAGTGCTGGAGAGTCAGATGAGGTCAAGGAAAGCAGATCACCGGAGAGTCTAGTAGATGCTGTCAAACCAAAACATAAAAGGAAGAAGAAACAACATGGCAAGAGTTAGATTGACTGTAGCCTTAAAGTCTTAACTGCATGATGGTTGCAGACACAGTTAGTTAGCTTTCTTATTCTCTTGATGTGCACATGCTACAGTGGTACATTATTAAATTTTAAGCAACGAGTAATAGTGCTATCCTTTGCTATGCCATCATTCCTATAGTTTCTGATTGCGCCTCCTCGTGCTGTCTTCTCTTCGTCATCTTTTTCTTGTCCTGCGTTTCTTGCTTGGCTTTTTTACCCTGTATTTTTGGTGAACTGAGTTTTGGATCCACAAATATTCAGTGGTCAGACAAAAAACTAAATTCCATGCATAACCCGATTGCTTTTTTTTTTACATATTTGAATGGATATTTGAAAAGGTTTTAACATTTTGGGTCCCAAAATTGCATAACCGTATTGTAGAAAGTCTCAACTGTTCCAATTATTCGTTGAAAACATAGGGAAGCCAAAAAAATCCAACACTTGAATTGGAAAAATGAAAGGAAAAAATTAACATTTTGTCCATGATAGTTGTTCCCATTTATTTTTTAAAAATACAATGGGACTCTGGCATTATTTCCCAATTCTTCCTCTTCGGAAGAAGACCATCAAAGATAGCATACCAAATGTTCCTGTTTAGTAGAAAATCATGATGACAGTACAAGAGCAACCATGCAAAGATGTACTCCCTCCGTTTCTAAATATAAGTCTTTCTAGAGATTTCATTAAACGGACTACATTCGGAACAAAATGAATGAATCTACACTTAAAATACATCTATATACATCCGTATGTGGTTCATAATGGAATCTCTACAAAGACTTATATTTAGAAACGGAGGGAGTAATGATTAATTTAATACATTACAACATGCATTCTTTTCCAAATAAATTGAAAATGTGAAGTACCACGAGAACATACGATAGTTCAAAGAATAGGTAGATGACATATCTTAAAAATTGGAAGATAGAACCATACGATAGCATATACTCCCTCGGTTCTTAATAAATACAAGGTGTATTGATTTTTTTAAGTCAAACGTTGTCCACATTTGACCAACTTTACAGCAAAATATATAAGTATTTGCAATACTAATATATAAAATATATTTCATGGTGAATCTAGTGATAATGATTCGGTATTCTAGATATCGATATTTTTGTCTATAAATTTGGTCAAATTTAGAGAAGTTTGACTTTTTGGAAAAAACAATACACCTTATGTTTAGAAACGGAGGGAGTAGGTAATATAAATAGGTCCTTTCCATGAGAATTGTCTAGGTGCTACTCTCCCGAAAGAACACATGGTAAATCTTATCTAGGATCCTCCAGATCGCTTCACCCTTTGACTCGCTTTCCGAGAATACATTTTCAGATAATACAACTAATGCTTTTCCCCCAGTGCTTTCCACCGAAGCAGTGGAGATCGATGTTGATGAAG
>NC_041392.1:661645398-661646095 GCF_002162155.2 Triticum dicoccoides | reverse complement strand
GCGGGGTTAAGTCACGGGCACGAGACCCCAGAGGAGAGGATCCATGTGGGGCCCACATGCCAGCATCTGCAAGGTGTATGGGCCTTGTGGGGCTCCCCTTGGATGGCCTTCCTGCACTGGTTTTCTTTCACTGGAAAGACTTCATCTCAATTTGCTCGAAATTTTCAGAAGTCTAGAGATAAGATTTTCCTATAACCAAAAACATTGAGGGCTCCTTTAATTCAAAGGAATTACATAGGATTTTTGGAGGGCTAGAATCCTTAGGATTTTTTCCTCTAGTTGTCCTTTGCTTCAAAGGATTGAATCCTATAGGATTTTTTTCCTATGGAATCAAGTGTACTACATTTCAATGGAAATCAAGCATCCACTCCAATCTCTTTTTATAATTCCTTTGTTTTTTCTGTGGCATCAAACACTCTATGCTAATCCTATAGAATTCATATGGACATGCCACTCAAATCATGTGTTTTCCCTATTCCTACGTTCTGAAAATCCTGCAAATCAAAGAGGGCCTCAAATTGGACCCACACTTTGTTAATATGTTAGTCTAGATAAACGATACAACAATACATATTTAATAATATTATAGCCTGAAAACTAAAGAAGTTACAAATATGTTAAGAACGTATCATATTCACCGTAAAAATGGTATGAAATAACTCACTAATCACTATGACTTGCCGGCACATAATTCTAG
>NC_041392.1:661603056-661645102 GCF_002162155.2 Triticum dicoccoides | reverse complement strand
TAACTTTTTTTTTCAGTGACATTTGAAGTTAACTTTTTTCGGCAAAAGATATATTATTTCCATTTTGAAATATTTGTCGTAATTTGTTTAACAAGATAAGATTTTCCCTAGATAAAATTACGATCATTCTTTTGGTAATACATGTTTTATGTGACATGAAATGGTGTAATAGATTCGTTCCAAAAGTGTTTACTTTTGATTTGATTTTGTATGACAAAGACATTATATTTCCATGTGATTTTTGGTAAAAGATGCCATATATATTTTCTGAAATGGATGGAGTATATGTGAATGCTTGATTCTATAAGCAAATGCTAAATTTTAGGGAAAAAACGATAAGTTTGCTGCCCTCTACAAGGATGAAATTAACTAATTTTTGGCTTTCATTTTGAGACATGACGAACATATTAAAATGCCAAACTAAGATATGCTTGTTTTATCGAATCTCTATATTTTACTCTTATGTACACGTATGGCGCTCGATCCAGATCTAAAGGCCTCCGTCTACTTCAACCAGGGCTGCTTCCGATGGTCCTGCTTTGGGCGGCCTTTGTCGCCGGAGTTGTACCTGTATGGCGGCTGGAGGTGGGAGGTGGCTCCGGAGAAATCCGAGGCCAGCAGTGCTGGTCACGACGGCGGCGACGCCCGAGGGCGCCGTACCCTTCTTGTAGGCGCCATCCAGGTTGCCTCCTTCCCCTCTTCCTTCCACCCAGCTCGTATGCCGGGCGAAAGCCTAAATCCTTGCCGGATCGAGCGACAGCGGCGCTCCGGGCGTCGTCACCCTCTTGGGGGTGTCGTTCGTGGTGAGCTTGGGGTGGATGTGATGCTTTGGTTGCTTGGCGGTGGATTGGTCTTCAGCAGTCCTGCCGGTCTCGGCGGAGCGGTGCTTCATCCTACTCATTGATGGTGGTGTATCTCGGCGGCGCGACACAGTAGAAATTCGGCGTCCGATGTGTGGTGATGGACTCGCGCAGGAGGACGAAGCTGTCTGGTGTCGTGGTGACGTTGATGGCTGAGTGGCCAGACAAGGTAGAAGCCTCAATTTGATCTGAAGACGGACCTGTGGAAGATGGCGGCGACAATACGAGTGCGTCTGACCGGATTGTGCCCCAGACCCGGTATGTGGCTCGGCTGGGGCTTCTGAATGTGTTTCGGCTTCCGGCTTTTGATGTTAGGCTTAGGTGAGTGGTCTGGGTAGTGGCCCAGCTAGCACCTCTTCATCATTTTGGATAGAAGTAGCGGCATATGTTGCCAAGATGGTAGATTCAGGCACACTGTTGTTATACTTTGTAAGGTCCTCGAGAATAATCAATAAAGTGGCCGTATGCATCTCCCAGATGCAGAGGCCGGGGGTCATCCTCCTTTTCTAAAAAAAAGTAGCAAAGCTACCAACCACATGGATAAGCAATAATACATGTCATGCGAGCAAATTTATATACCATGCAAAATGCTGCCATGACCCAATAATCAATGGAACCAATTTGTTCAGAGTGGTCAAATAGATCCTCACCATTAGAGAACTTCAAAGAGGAGATTCAACCTTAATCTCTGGAAGCTACTGTCAAGGAAGTTGTTAGCCACCACCTTAATTTAATTTTAAAATAGGAAGGCCGAGATACAGTGGTGAAGACAGGACCCAGGCCGGGGGGGGGGGGGGCTCGGCCCAGGGCGTGAAGATTTATTCCTTTGTTGATTGTGGCGTTTGTTACAATGTTGATCACTATTAATCATTGTAGCAATGTGGCAATGAAGCAGGCCCGAGGCCCGATGCTAGCCTGGCTCTGCCCCTGCCGAGATAGAAGTCGAAACCTAAGGACTCAATCATATGGATATGAAAAATGCAAGATTTATGATCCTAACGGGAAAAGAGGGAAACATAAAAAGCGTCTTGCTCATCTGATTGGCTGGACTCTCGCATCGGCCACATAGAGGATTGACCATCACAGACTCAATCCAACTACGTGGAAACATCACAGGAGGAGACCTTATCGACGTATGTGAAGTTCCTCTATCACCTGTCCCTGCCTCCCCACGACGTTTTTCTTAGCTCAATATTACACCATGTGCCAAACATCCATCTCTTCTTCATCAGTCTTTGTTTTTCATTTGAAAATGGATCCACATATATTATAAAGGTTCACAAAAATTACATAGCACCACAAACATAATAAAATTACATCGAGGACCTTGCACCCCCGATGGCCACTACCACTGCCAGAACGAGTCGCTAACACACCACTTTCGTTGCTCCCCTATCGGAATCAACTTGACGTTGTCGATGACAGTTGTGTAAGTCTTTGTGCACGTGCTCCTAAAGGTAAACGCCCTAGAGCTGCACTCGTCTCCATTGGTCCCTTGAGTCCATCTGAAGCGTCTGCCACTAAATCTCGCTAGCACGAATGCACGGCAAGAAACCCTAATTCAGCTCCCTAAAGAGAAGGCAATAATCTATACTAGAGCTCTGTTAACTCCATCCCGATGGACGAATTCGAGGAGGATGGAAGCCCAAAATACTATCTCAAAGATGAAGCGTCGCCATTCAATGGAACATCGCCTACTATAAAAAAACGCCGAAGCTAAACTACTGGCTAAAGTCGAGAGAACAAGATCCCCCTAGCCGCCACGGGCGCTTGAGTGGTTAAGTTGCATGCAGGTGGATCCATAGGCTCACCGGCGAAGCTTGGAAAAGATAAGCGCCTTAGTAGCCATAGACACGAGAGGCAAAGAGAAATCCTAACAACCACCGTTTCCTGTTGCAGACGAGTTAGACACAGGAGGCGATTAACGAACCAATCCTCTTCTTTATTAGTCGCTCCACTCGAGCACGACATTTACTTCCTGAACTTCCCTTCTTCCTCGTCTTGAACTCTTCTACCTGCGCGGTATGAGTCCAAGCAACCACGGTGCCCACCAAGCTCATTAAATATGACCAATTGGGTTGTTTGCAACGGATGTGTCCATGTCAATCTAGGTCAGGCAAAAATGATGATGCCGAAAGGTTAATGATTTGGGCAATGCCTTACAATTTATTGCATACATTAATTTTCCATATCACATTTTTCTGAAAGTGTTTTGCCACAAAAAATTACACAACCTTGAAAACAAATTTACAGCAATATTGCACCAAATGCGTTGCATCGGGGCTTTTCTATTGGTGCGGCGTGAGTACCCAGACCAGATGCCCGGCGAGGAGGGCCCCGCCAACCGAGCGGACCCCGGCGCGAGTACACGTGTCAAAGCCGCAGAGTTTCATCGGAAGCGAAAAGAAAAAAAGAGACAAAAGTGTAGCCGTAGCAACCGTGATCCGCCTCCGCCTCCCAAACGCCATTCTCAAACCGCCACCGCCACCGCTCCCCGCCGGCGAGCCCTCCCCCGCGAGCCCTGCCCCCGCCGAAGCACGGACGCCCCGCCACCTCGAAGGTAGGTATTCCCCTCCCGCCCCCGTCCCTCCTCGTCTGCTCTGCCGGGCAGCCAAGGGGTGGCGATCCTTCTCTCTCTCTGCGGGCCTCGATTGACCGCCCCTGTCGGCGACGAACCCTAGGTCGATTGAACCGTGCCGGGGGTTCTGTTCTGGAATTTCCCTCGCCGCGATCCAAATCCCCGCCCCGTGGGGTGCTGGTGGCAGGCTGTTATTCATTTTGCGGCTAGATCCTCCCCTGTTATGAAACTGATAGCCATCGAAGCATTTGTTCGCCGAAATTCGTGGCGTGATTATGTGGGGCGTGAGCGGATCAAATGCCACCCCTCGCAGGCGAATGGAGCCGAATGGCCAGGGCATTACTAGGGCTGGTGACAACGAGCCAAGTATATTGCCTCAGTTTGTAATGGGGAAATGGGGAAACTGGTTCGAACATTGCGGTAGCAGTGCTAGAAGGCTCTTGAATTAGACGATATGAGGGGCGAGGGCGGGCTATCCATTTCCACCAAAGTAACATATTTGTAATGGACTAATGGTATCACAATGGTTTCCATTGTTTCAATATAGCTGTAAATAGGTGAGCAGCCCCTTAATATTGCGGAATAGGTTGCAGCCTTTCTTCTCCTTCACTCATGATGCCCATGCTTGTTTTAATGCCGGGTGCAGAAGGATCCCCTGTATCAATACAACATCCAATTCATAATAGCATCTTATTAACAGATCACTCCTATTATTACTGGCAAGATGGTTATTTATGACTGTGCTTGGCATTTGTTGAGTTGGCTGTGGGTAGGGCTAGGGGTTGCGCTTGGGCTATGGTTTGATTTTGTGGGCAGGACTCGGGTGGGGCTTGCGTTTCGGCCATACCTTGCTGCCAGTTAAATGTTCATATACTCTTGTGGTATTTCTGTACATTCCAAGAAAAGGAAACATTAGTCCCATGCTACATTTTCTATTTATATCTTGTAAGAGTTAGCCTGCCACAAAACTCACTCATATGCATATTTTTCTGTTTCAGGGTTAATAAACTAGCACCACCAGCTTAGGAGGGCCTGATAGCAGCTCAATCAGTGGATGTGAATATTCTGCATCCCATTTAAGTTCTGCTTGAGATGGCAGTTGGGATGACATCCCACCTCTTCCAGGGAGGGGCTACTACCAGCAGATTTAGCCAAATCAACAAATTTAGAGTACAACTTGCTCATTCTTTACTTGGTAGTCAATAGTTTCTTTATTTTCTGTTTCATCAGTGTTAGCTCTCCTCCCCCTCCCCCCTACAGAGCCCAGAGAAGCGTTGTTCTCTCTCCTTGCCATCCACTTCGCTTCCTTTTCTTGCTTATGTATGGTTCCTTCCTTTCAGTCTTGCTAAGCTAACAACGTATTCTAATTATTATAGTATAGTTTATAGAATGGGTGTTGTGATGCTTTTGTCTTACATCACTGGAAGACGTTTAACTGACGGTGTGTTGTTTATTTTGGATATGTGAAGTATCCTTCTATCTCTGTGCCTAGTGTAAGCTAGTACTTGTTAATTTAGCAGAAGCAAACATATGTTTGAAGCTGTACAAATGTATGTCAGACAGAATTAGCCATCCCTGTCTTTTTTTCCCACATAGACACACCAGACAAGGTTAGGTACAACTCCAAATACCTCAAGGGTATTTATTTTGCTGCATGTTCTCAGCACAAATAATGCAGAACTGAATCACATTTAAAATTAATATATTCTGTTCGAGTTGTCTTTGGGCAACATTTTTTTTTGAGGAATGTCTTTGGGCAACATCATACACATGGTTCCATAGACCGTAGATCCTCTATGGAAATGGCCCACAAAAATTATGCCACTCCATTTAAATGGAACTATGCTTTTGGACACTGAAAGTTCAGCAACATGTATTTTAACCAGTAGGTCTTTACCATGTTTTATCATATCTGCTGATAATTTGAGAAATGAGATCTAACTGTTGAACTACCGACAACGGGCAAGTATGCGCCAATGAAGACATCGGTTGCGTTGGTTGATTACCTGATGATGTTCTTCTAATACATCGTACTCCATTGGTATTTAAACATCATTTCAGGGGGATATGGAGTAATTTTTTTTCCAAAATTTGCATTACCAACAGTTTTACTGAAGTGGGCGTATCTTTTGGGTACAAAACATATGTACCACTATATCTGAAACAGTACTCTGCTTGACTGCATGAAAGTGATGCTTACTATACACACAGTGTCACACTTCCATAATGTTTGTTGTGAACCTTTCACAATGGCATAGCCTGGGTGTAGGATAACGCACACCGTGGATAGGGCATTCACCCTCATCAACCTGTCGACTCGACTTTTATCCCATAAGAGTCAAACTATTTCGAGTGTGCTGTCTGCTTATCCCTATCTTGAAATTCCTTACTAAACAAATCTCTTTCCTAATTTGATGATTGCCATTTGTTCGAACTTCTAGATAATCGATCAGTAATACATGGTAGATCATTTCAATCATGCAACCTCCTTTTGTTGCTCTATCATAATAAACTTTTTTTATATATATTTTGTGCCGGTACTGTATACCTTAAGCAATATCCCCTAGTATTGTAAATCTTCAGAATATCCCTTGCAGGGGCAGGATTTATTGGTTCAGAACGTGTTGGGTAGGAGCTACAGGCCCATGCTTTATGTGCCTTGTAGATATAGGGCCTCGGGTGCTAAATCTTTTGCTTTGCCAGTGTCTTGGAAGGAAATTCCGCTGGTCAAGAGCACGTCGTCAGCATTGGCTAGGTAGCCCCCCTGTGGCATCATGTACTTATGAAGTTTGTTGAATTCTTAGATAGTTCGCATTGATGACTACACATACTGCCAGCAGCACCAATCTGGACCTTTCAGTTTTTGTAAACCAGAATATCTAACATCTTATCTACACTATATACTGCTGGTGGGTATTATGGCACTGAAGTATCTTAGTAACACTATGCCAATCAGATGATTTGTTCAGTGGTTGCTCACTAGCTACTCTTATTGCACTTGCTAAGCCTTTCAGTAACTTCTTCAACTCAGTATTACAGGTTACTGATTTGCTGCCTTTCGATATGGCAGCATCGATATGGCGGGACATAATTTTTTTTTATGAATTAAGCTGCATACATGTTAGCCAAGATAGTTTGGTTAGTAATCTTAAATGGAACTTACCTTTATGATTGATGACGGTAGTCACCAACTGGATAAATTCTGTAGCCAATTCAATGGACTCTTATTAGGTTATTGCTATACCATCTTATATGCAAATGCTAATCAATTTATGCTCGACTTCCTATTTTAATAGCCCTTTTCCCCCCTTGACAGGTCGTGTGACAGTTTACTTGCAAATCCTGTCACTGCCCTTGTGACACCTGCAGTTGGAATAATTGTCTTTGCCCTATGGGGCTTTTTGCCTCTAGTGAAGGACATTAGAAACCGTATTGATGTATGCTTCCGTTATATGCGACCATATTTATATTTTACTTAATTATGACGAGCTAAAAATAACTGAACATTCTGTAATACCTTGCAGCACGGAGGAAACTGGAAACAGAGCCCCACATACCTAATTTCTAGGTCGTACCTTCAACCTTTGCTTCTTTGGACAGGAGCAACGCTAATCTGCAGGTATAACCACAACAGTGTTTAGTGATGTTCTCTTGCAGTGTACTCCTATCTGATCGATATTGCAGCCTCAGAATTTTTAGCTGATCGATGTTGCAGCCTCAGAATTTTTAGCTGTGTATCAGTTGCAGATTTTCCTTTTTATTTCTGTTCTTTGCTCACACACGGCCTTACAGGGGTTTGGATCCAGTTGTGCTACGTTCATCAGCAAGCCAAGCTGTTAAAACGCGTCTTGTAACTTTTGTGAGATCTTTATCTACCGTCCTGGCTATTGCATATGTTCTTACAAGGTGCACATGATACATTCTCAAGCTTGCTGATTGTTTGATAGTTAGTTTAATGAATCAGCATTTCACTAGAGTTAAATGAAAAAGCCTGGGAAGTACTAACATGGTTTATCTTCTTTTAGCTTGATTCAGCAGGTACATAAATTCCTAGTGGACGTACGTAACCCCAATGACACAAAAAAAGTAAGATCATTTTTCTTATAATATAGCTAGAACCTCTTTACATTATTCGAGTACCTGCTATAGTTCTATCAACTTGATTTCGATCTTACTGATATAAGCCATTTTTTAAGGAACGTGTAGGAAATACATTTTATTTTTCATGAACAAGCAATAGGTACCCCAACTAGGGGGTGCAAACGGACAACCTTTAGCCTTTAGGGAATCCACTGATGTTCGGTCAGCTTGGTGCATGTAAGCAAGCATGCATGACCTGAGCGCAGGTATGCAACTTGATTAGGTACTCTGTACACTAGAATTATGCATACACAAGCACACACTCATCCCGATGTCTGTATATGCAGCACACATGCATCTTATATGCATGTATGCATCCCTTCTCTCAGTTTTCATGTCTCATCAAAATCTTTTATTAGGTATACCATACATAAATGACTAAACAGGTGGGCCGGAGATTATGTGGTAGTTTGCTCAAAGAAGCTGTGTTATGATCGTGAAATAGTGTAGAATTTATTATTTCAAGGTTTTCCATGGTCTCTTTATTCCAAGCATATATTTCTTGTGAAATAAATCTGATGGCAACAGCATGTACTTGTTAGCTTGAATTGAACTCTGTTAATGTGATTGGAATTTAAACTTCTCAGTTGTACAATCAAGATATCCTCTATTTTTATTTTGCTTCTTATAACTTTGTTTTCCCCCTTAATTTTCTCCGTGTTGTAGTAGCACTTATCGAACTTTGTTTCTTGCAGATGGGTTTGGATTTTACCGTGAAAGCTATCTATACTGGCATTTGGATTGCTGCTGTTTCTCTCTTTATGGAGTTGCTGGGTGTCAATACCAAGAAGTGGATAACTGCTGGAGGTTTTGGGACAGTATTGCTTACGCTTGCTGGTCGTGAGGTACTACAGAACTTTTGTATTGATAGTTTCTTGTGCGATAGCGCTAAAATAGGGCTAATAGCTATCCCAATTCGTTGCAGATTTTGACTAACTTCATCTCGAGTGTTATGATCAACGCCTCACGCCCATTTATTGTGAATGAATGGATCACTGCAAACATAGATGGTGTTGAGATCACTGGCGTCGTTGAGGTCGATGTCTTCTTGAACTATTTCTCATTTACTGTGGATATGCTGTTCTGTTTGTTTCATTTTATATGCGTATTTAAACAATAGTCATCTGAGTATGTAGTTATTCCTTCCACGATACATGGTTTTGTTTTTATGTACTGATAGTCTGATACTAGTTGCACGCTCATACCAAATTTTGTTGATGCTTCATCTTGTCATCACACTAACTTCAACTAATTTGATTTTCAGCGTGTTGGTATGTGGTCTCCAACAGTTCTTAGAGGTGACGACAAAGAAGCTATATACATTCCTAACCATAAGTTCACAGTGTCCATAGTGAGAAATAACAGTCGAAGGAGCCACTGGCGTATTAAGAGCTATCTTGCGATAAGCCACATGGATGCTGGAAAAATTAGTGTAACAGCTTTGAATCAGTCTCGCACATTACACCTCTCTCTTCTACTTCTTTCATTATATGGTAACCTAACTTTAACCGGTCTATCTGTTTTCCTTTGGCAGATAATTGTTGCGGACATGAGGAAAGTCTTGGCTAAAAATCAGAATATAGAACAACAGAGGCTACACAGAAGAGTATTTTTTGAGAAAATTGATGAAACGACCCAAGCTCTCATGGTACTTTATTTATTATAAGTAATTCGGTTTTTAAAATGTAAATGCTAGTGCATGATCACCCGTTTTGAAACATTGTATCATGAGTGTGGGACACCTTGGTTGGCCACTGGCCAGAGCGTCCTTGTTGTTTACCTTGTTTAAAATATGCTCAGTAGGTGTCTCCCTACTACTCCCACCGTATCAAAATATAAGACGTTCTTGTAGGCTAGTTTAACCTACAAAAATGTCTTATATTTTGGTAGAGGTAGTATTACTAAAGCTAGAAACTGATCAAAACCCTGTGATAATAGGCTATTATTCAATTTCATTCAGCTCTCCTCAAAATTTGCAGCTATAGTTTTAGTGCAAAATCTAGAACAGACCGATCAATTTTACACCGGCAACACTTCAGCATGAAAATCATTAAACTCCTAACATGTAAGTTGTCCAGTTTTATGGAAGATGGATGTAGGTAGTAAAAAAAATGTATGTTAGTCGGTAGTTGTTTCTTTTCCTTTCTATTTTCACATCTACTTTCTTGCATTTGCGTTTAACTGGTGTCAAGATTTTTCATTTCATGCCCATGCATCTATTTTTTTAATTCTTTGAAATATTACACATTCTTCTATTCTATTACTTCCAATTTTACATTAGTCCTGAACTCCTAAATATCTAAGGTTGGTATCATTTTGTTGTGTTTGTCCTGTAGATTTACGTATCCTGCTTTGTGAAGACTTCACATCTTGAGGAGTATCTGAATGTCCAGGTAACATATCTGTATAGTATGCTATATATTCTGCTCGCAATAGATAACGGGCACATATTTTGTTTGGCATATGCATGTTTTGTGCTAAAATGTACAAGTTCTGTCAAGAACATTATTTTCTAGCTCGGTAGTGTTCGTAAAAATAGAATCAGCTGTACAAAACATTCTGATCCATTGAGTCTGATTCTCACCAGTTGGCGAGAACTGGATTTTGACCAGTTACTTATGGAAACCAGTGATAAACGACATGGAATCATTTTTCCTAATCATGAAACAAAAATACATATAACTGCCTTGAAACACCAATCAGGATGACAAGTTGATAATGAGCGGAGTATAAAAACTGCAGCTGGCTCTACTTTTTCCGATGTACACTAAAATTCATAGCATCAACTAGTGTCGTGAGCCATGTGCTACTAAAAAATCTAAACAAATATCACATAGAAGTGATATGGTGCGTAATTATTATTTTTGAACTGGATATGTGCGTAAACTTGGTAAAAATGGGATAAAAATCATGGAGACATGCAGCATGATTATTGCACATAATATTGCGAGCCAATCGCCAAACCTTGCTGATCTGTTTGGTTCTGGTCCTCCCTGTAAAGTTTGGTTGCTATGGGGACGTTGCAGTTGTTCACCTGTCATCCTGCTTTGTGAAGACTTCAACCCTGAGCCTTAAATTTGAAACACCCACATGATATTTGCATGAACCTATGCATAGCATCAGTGATTACTCCAAATGAGTTCTGAACCCCTCATCTGTTCACTATGTGGTACTACTTCATTTATCATTTCCTCTCTGATATTAATAGGGAAGACTACATAGGAGTTCTTTCATTTTGTTTGTAGATGGAGTTTGACAGGAGAAGCATAGAAGCCATTTTTGCACCATGTGTGTTTATTTTATCAGCATTTACTCCCTCCGTTCCAATACAAAGTTGAGTCATCTATTTTGGAACGGAGGGAGTAGATATCACTTGGAACACTTATAAAATGTTTTTGATGTTCCAATACACAACAGGAGGAAGTTTTGTTGGACTTTCTTAGAATAATTGGCCATCACAGGGCAAGGCTTGCCACCCAAACTCGAACGGTCCAGAAATCGTATGGCAACGCAGACATAGATAACATTCCTTTTGGAGAGGAGATGTACACTCGTGTACGTGGCCGTCCACTTCTGATTGACACCTCTGCAAAGGTCAGTGAAGGCAAGCCTAAATCTAGATCAACCTCACGTGAAGATCAGAGAGTCAAGACAAGCGCATCGGCTGAGACCAGGGTAGGTTCACCAGATAGTGCTAGTGTAAGCAACTCAGACAAGAAGGAACAGAAAAAGATGGTGTCAGAAGATGGTCCAACGAAGAATAGCAAGAATGATCATGGGATGTCAACACAAGCATCTCTGGCTGGTAAAGGGGAGTCTCGAGGATCCGAGGCCACAGAGCGACAAGGAGATGGGTCAGTTTCTCTTCCTAATCCTAAGAAAGAATCTAGACCTGGCCTGGAAGATAACATTGTTCTGGGTGTAGCACTTGAGGGCTCCAAGAGGACACTCCCCATCGAACAAGAAACAGATCCTCATGCATCCGAAAGCGAGCAAGGCACAGTTGAGGTTGGTTCATTGCCGAAGGATAAGAAAGGTCAAAGCCATAAGCCATGAGGGGGGTCAATCAAGTCATCTAGAGAAGGCCGGCCACACGAACTTTGATTCTTGACAGGCGATACAAGCTCAAGCAGGGTCCTTGCCAGGGATTCGTCACCATGCCTACCTTTTTTGTGTGCTGGTGCAAATGCTATCTGTCGCCCCCTTTCTTTTTCCTTTTCTTTTTCTTTTTGTAAATCTTCGCTGATGCCTCCTTGTTTGGCAAGGAACCTGTTAGTTCATAAAATGTAGCCTAGTCATTGACTGTGCTCCCTGCGTATGGATATCTTGTACGTATGGTGAAGCGTATCAAACATAAATTGAGCCGACACGCGTCGGCTGTTGCATATTATCTGTGCTGCTTCATTCTGGCTTTGCGGAACAATCTTAGGCATGTTCGAAATGGTGCTTGCACACCAGCATTGTGTTCTGAGTGCTGTAGAGTGTAGTGCAGTGCTTGGTTTTGTTTGGCATAAGTGGGTGATTGCTTGGCCGGATCATGGGGGGTGTCGATGATCGGTCATGTGCTCCATCATATCCTCGTTCCTCTGGTGAAGTTTATGCCTATGTGTCTGATTTGAGATGTAAAAATAGGGCAGGAAGGGATAAAGGATCAAGAGCAGTTATACTGAGTCTTCACGAACATGCAAGCAGATAGGGTGATGATTCATATCCTCTGGTCTCCTGTAAACTACACAGACACCAACATGCTCATTGCCTTAGAATTAATTGCGTACCTGTGTTAACACAAGCAAAGCTTCAAGTAATTTGAACAAAAGATATTTGTTATGAGTATATACAGAAAAGAAAATATAGCCCATGTCCATGCACTCAAAGCTTGCCCCATCTTTTCGTCGCCGAAATTGGCAGCAATCGATCTCTGGTGTTTCAAAATACACCAGATGGAGTCATCCTTTTGGGTACAGGGCACAGCTACAACATTTGGCTCTGCAAAATTCCAAGCACCGACCTTCCTCTCAAATGGGAATGGGCCGGCCGAGGAGAACACTAAGCACCCAGGAGAAGGTTACTAGGCACTGGACCAAGATTTCACACTATTGCTGTCACATAACCGGTATTCTTGGGTGATCTATCTTATCTTCCAAATTCTTTCGCCTAAATCTAGCTTCATAAAATGCCTAACCAGAAACATCAACATTATTCTTCTTAACAACTGCTACGAAAGCAACAATATGCAACGCAGTAATGAAGATAGATATATGCGGATAAAACAACTAGTAGCTACTAAAGTTTCACACTGCTGCAATGCCAAATCAATTTGCACTCGGCATTTGAATTTACAGACCATCCATTCCATGAAGGGACAATTTGCCTATATGTTGGGATTTTTCTGATTCGGCATACAGGCAAATTATATAGATGACAAGATAAAAAAAAAACAAGAGACATGGACTACGACCTCTATAGTCTAGAGGATCCCACATATGCATAGCAGTGTCACTTCAGATCTAACTAAAGAGTGATAGAGTCTGCTGGTTCAAATCGATAACCTCGGCGATGAGCTCGTTCAAAACAGAGGGATAGGTCGCGATTATATGCTCCCAGCCATCGGTCGCCATTATTGTTTGCAAACATGAGGGAGACTGGACCAGGATAAACTTAATGCACGCCTCTTTCAATCCGCGGCAGTGGTGCCGCTCAGCCATAGCAAGGGTGGACGTCACCGAGCTGACACCTATGAGCTCAGATAGCTGTTTTTCACAGATGAACTTGAGCCATTGGAGATCATATCTGTCTGCCGCTACAAACAAGTCCTGCAGCCATTGCACGCGCGTTTCATCCTCTACTGCTTCCTCTCCTTGTCCTTGTTCCACAACTTCTTGCGTTTCATCCTCTACTGCTTCCTCTCCTTGTCCTTGTTCCGCAGCTTCTGGCATTTTGTCTTCTGCAGCTTCCTCTCCTTGTCCATGCTCCACAACGTGTGACATTTTGTCCTCCTCCATGCTATCCTCGTGCATCGCAGGGAATGAGTCTGTGTAGACAAAGCTAAGCAAGGCTCTGAATATGCTTGCTTCCATGTCTTCGATCCGTATGACACTGGATGTAGTAGCAGTACTGCCCTCCTTCATGGGGTCAAAGAGCTGTGCCCTGAAGACGTTAGATCGGGCTGCAAGCACGCATCTGTGTGCAGCGATCGTCTCGCCACCGACCTCGAACGTCACATCAGCACCCACATTGGTTTGAAAGAGATCGCCGAAATGCCGGTGTATGTCGGGCAGGAGCGCCTCGCCGCCGCCGCCCTTGGTGTCGCGGACAACCATGATGTCGCACCGGATGGTGAAGCAGTCACCCCTTAGGTTCGCCGATCGTTCGAGGGTCAAGATGGCAACGGAGACGAAACCCACCGGGTTTTGCTTGCCCAAACCCATCCCCACAAGAAAATTGTAAACCCGTCACCGTCTCCGTCAACATGCGCGGGGTTAAATTTTTGCCCGTCCTTTAAACCCATCGGGTTTTCAAAACCCACGGGGAACCTGTCCCCACAACAGTTGGAAGAAAAACAGGAGCATATTACAGCAGCAGGCGACGGCTGGGGGACCTAGGTTTAGGTTTAGGTGTCGTGTTGTGCGGGAGAGAGAGTCCTAAAGAGTGAGCAACACTGCAGCGACCGAGTGAGAGGTTGGTTTGTACTCCAGGGCCTCGATGCCGTGGGGCTCGGCTCCTCGGGCACTCTGGCTTTGGGCCACTTGAGTCAAGATGGATCGTTGCGTGCTAAATAATGTATTTTGACGGATTTTGTCGGGTTTCGGGTTCGGGTAGTACTCAAACGGGTTTAAACCCGTGAAACATGCCGGGTTTAATAATGTACCTACGAGCAGCCCCGCGGGGATAGGAAGTCGCCCATCCCCGTTCCCTAATAGGATAAAAACCCGCGGGGATACGAGTTTCGGGGCCCCATTGCCATCTTGATTCGAGGGCGTCTCTCCTAAAGAACTTGTCGCAGCTCCACGAAGAACCGGGGAAGGGGAAGCTGCACGAAGACAGAGTTTGCGGCGGCGGTGGCGGCTCGTCGTCTTTCTATGCGCGCGGACTGGGCCTGCCTAGGGCGGGCGAGCGAGCGAGCTAGGAGGGAGGGTTACCACGTGGCTGGGCTTGAAGGCCCATCGCTCAGGGTAAAAAAATAATCTAAAAAAAGGTTTTCCAGTCAAACGATTAGTGCTGCTATATGATATTCGAATTTGCTTATGGAATTTTAAATAAGATTTGGCTGCAAATTTTACCATAAAAATAAGTTTTTTTAATTTAATCAAATCATTTCCAACTCTTTAATTATAGGAACTCCCGGTTGATCATCGCCTCATTTTTCTTTGACACAGAAGATATTTTCTGTTGGTCTCGTCCCTTCTCACAACGTGGTTGGCATCCTCTCGCACATCGGCACCTCCCCCTTTCCTCTCGGGCATGCCGCCGTGATGCCCGGCCTCTTCATCCACCACCGTCGGCACCTTGTCATTTCCGTCTTGCTGAAGGATTGTGTGCACGTGCAACCGTGTTGCCGTTTGTTTTGTCTAGACTAAATAACCTTGGCAACCTCGTGCGATGGGTGTTGGGGGTACTCTAATTTTTTTTTCTCATGTCAAACAAATTGGCACCCTTGATGGGACTGGTTCTCCTCACATCTCTGATTCGTTGTGGTTGTCGGAATCGTCTTCCCCGTCTATCAATCTGCACAACATATTGCATGACAAGGCATCGGCGAGGAGCTCGGCTAACCAAGATCCCTTCCATGCGGATGGCTCTCCCATGACAACAGCTCGAACCGCTGGTGACCCACTTGGGTAAATCAATCTTCGTATCTACATAGTTACTGAGAGACCTCAACAAATCATGAAAACTAGAAACGAAACATGGGACGCGGAGTTTGTGAACTCGAGCACACAGGCCCTCGTTATCTGAGCGGTTGGGTATAGCCTCGCGATTCGCCGCATTTAATGCGCGCGACAAGCTCGGGTTCTGCCAAAAATAGGGAAAAAGAGATATACGTACACATGCAGACCTGAGCAGTGGGCCATGTCTCGCACAGATGATGAACGCCGTCGAAGAGTGGGAACACAGCCGTGGCTCGAGACGTCAATGTCGTCCTGATCCGTGGCTCAGGTTTTCTGCTTTCCCAGTAACTGCGAGAACCGACAGTAGCCGAGTAAATGCAAAGGGGTCGCTAGGAGCAGTTGTCTTCTACCTCATGAGATTGGATCCTTCCTTTGTCGGCGATCTCGGCGACCTAGGGCGTGCGAGAAGATGCCTGCGGCAACCCGCGAAGATGGAGTTTTTTTATGCAGCCCATTAAGAGGTACGAATCTGAGTCGTTGTGTATGTATTTTTTGAATTATAATTTGTGGTGGCGATTTCTAAAGATCTAAACTGTATTTCGCGATTTGTGGTGTGCAGACGGCAGACCTCCCCATGGAGGCGGTTGGGCTGCTGCCCATGATGGCAGCAAGTGCGGACGGCCAGATCTGTGCCGCACAAATGGCGGCGGGGACAGGGATTTAAGATTCCGCTCAAGCATCTGAGCAATCTGTAGAGCAGATCGACCTCAAAGCTGCTAGGTGAACGCAAAGGTATGGCTTTGTGACGATTTAGATTCTGTGTGACATAGTTCGTGGTGTGTGTTTGAATGACCAAGAGTTGAAACACTTAACGGTTATTTTTGCACTATGGCTGATGCGCTGTGGGCAAATAATTGATTTCCTGTATGGTGTTTGTGCCTGCGTGCTGCTTGAGCCAGGCTGAATTTTTAATCAGGGAGTAATTTAGAGTCTTTGCTGTATGTGATAGCTCGGCAATCTAGTTTTTTCCGGCTTTATGTTTGCATCAACTATTTTTGTCTGACCACTGTGATTTACATTTGGATGAGGAGAGTAATTTGCATTTGTTCGTTATCCGTTTCTGTCTGAACACCGTGATTTACACCCAGAGTCACAATTGGGGTTGCCGAGCCAGGCAGGGCGCCATGCCCTAACAGGATGATTTTTGCACTGGAGAAAATGGGGAAACTAAGTGAAAGTGTTCTGGCCGGTTTCTGGGATACTTATGAAACTGCCTTGCATTTGCAATTTTATCAAAAAATAGTGTTATTTGCTCGCAGAGTTAGGATTTATGCTGCCGCGGCAGGCAGGACACAGTGTCTGGTATATTTGCACTGGAGAAAGCAATCCGTGGTACTTCTGCTAAAAATCTTGTAGATAATGTAATTGTGCCAAAATTGGGGACAAGTTTTGATACTTCGGATGAAGCCTATGATCTTCACAACATATACTCTTGGGAGAAATGCATGCAAGAAATGCATGCAAAAAATAGTCTGTGGCCGCGCTGTATGTAAAAAATGCTTTGGTATTGCTGAACACTGCTAGCTACTGAATTGTTCATTACTAAACTTATTTCTCATTGTGTACAAATGGGCATCAGGGGAAGGCGTTCGTGGAGAACACTAAGTCTTGTCGTTGTGAGTGCCCTGCTCTGATAAGGCTGCAGCGTTCCAATTCCATGGACAACGGTTGGTACATAGCAGATAAAAGGTGCCATACAAAGGTTTCATCAAGAAAACAAGATTTTGAATCATTTATTGGCGGCAGAGCACAAGCGGACGACATGCCCAGATTGTGGAGATGTTCCAAACCAAGCTCGGAAACCTGCGCACTGCAAGAATTGTGGGGTAGAAGGTCACGGTCGAAACAACTAGAACAAAACACCGGAGCTAAGAATGAATGAAGGCTGATTTGAAAAAAAATAGTGTTGAAATGTGCTCATGTAGTTTGAATGTTGCGTGTTTGGAAAATCTTCAGTTATGTTGTACTATTACTTTGACTATGCCTGTAAACTGTTCAGACAAAATTGTTTCTGCATGTTTCGAATCGGAGATGTGTTGTGACATTACATTAGTTCCATATTATTGACAGGCAGTTTCCTGAATAAAACAGTGGTGGTCTTAATTTTTTGCATGCAATTGTTATCTTTCAGAGTGGAACCGATCATATACTGTTGTATATTCAGAAAGTTGTTATCATAGACGTGGAACAGATCATATACTGTGTTTTATATTCAGAAAGGGTTATATGTGTTGATTGATCTTTGTAGATCAAATAGATGGCCACCTGCTTAGTTTCTGCTTGCTGAATGCTCCAGCAAGTTAATGAAGCTTTCAGTAACTGACAGGCTTCAAACAAGCGAAGCTATGGTAATGCTCATGTACATATGGTAGTTCCATGCGTTCAAATTTTGAACTACATGAGCACTGTGGAGACTGTATACATATTTACCAGGTGAGACTGAGATGAGTTGTCCCCTGCGTTTGTCATTGGTTCATGTAGATATAGCAATACTGTTGTGCAGCTCTTGGCAAAGAGAGGAGATGGCTCCCCCTGTCTTCTCGGACGGCGGATCAGCAATTACACGATCAGATGCATACTCCGAGCGAGATGTGCTTTTGGTGGAGGTACTTTGCATTCGTGTTGTATGTGGCTCTTTTCTATGTTTTGGGGATGTTCGTCAGTTTGGCATGAATGGCATTTTCAGGTCGATGTAGCTTCGGAGGGCGTCCGTGAAGGAGAAGGATCTGAGGTGCCATAAATTTGTCTTCTGCTCTTTCTGCTGTCTCGGAGGATGCAAGCATCTATAATCTAGTTGATATTCAGGAATGAACACCTGCATGATCTTACGAATGTCTAAAGACTAACGCCTGTATTTTGCAGGGGGCTAGGTGCTGATGATACTGATCTGGACGAAACGCTGTGATGGTGGAAGGCCACGGGAGTTGCCGGCGCTGACACTCTTCAGGGATACGGCGACCACGATCCTGCCGCCGGTGGCTGCACCTGCGTCGCGGCAGAGAAGGATGAAAATGGGGACGATGTTGGTCCAGAATCCGATAGATGACGGCCCATACCGTCGTCTCCCATCCGAGCCGGTTTGGGCGTCCATAACGGGGTAACGTCGGCCACTTTTCAGATGTGGGCCATGGGCCCTGGATAAAATAACAATACAGGGAGTATACCTGGGCCCATACCTGTTCGGTCGAGCATCCCGAAGCCAGCTGATGGCGTAGATAGCGAGCTTAGGTGTGCTCGGGCTCATATGAGCACTTTCCCGAAACATGGCCATTGTAGTAACTTGCTACACTTGACAGTGAGTGATGAAGCTTCAATATTAGAATAATAAAACCTTTGAAGATTATCTGAACAAAAGAGTAACAATTTCTCCTCCCCTTCTTCCTGCTAACACAAATATCAATTCCTTTTGTCTCAAAGCAATTGTCTGAAAAGAGCATGATAACTTTTACATATATAAGCTCCGAGATCAACATTATCCATGTAACTAAAAACAACAATCACATGGAAGCAACTAACCTATAATCATATAAGGTATTCCCTTGACATACTTTCAGTTAAGTGGCAGATTTTTCATAGGAAGCCACGAATGGCAAAGAGCACTGCAGAGTAGAACTTCCCTGCAGAATTTACATGATAGAAACGCATTAATAAGCAAACCGGTAAAAATAGGATATAATATTACAGATTCCATTTGTATCTATCAAAAAATTGGTACGTGGTCACACGTAAGCTAACTATACATATACTTTTGGGCACCCTACCCTCTATGAACTACTCCCTCCGTTTCAAAATATAGTGCTTGCTCTATTCTCGTGCTTCAACTTTGATCATAAATTTAACCAACGAGACCGACTGCGTCGGGAGCAAAAGTTATACCAGTGAATTCGTATTCAAAAAAAGTTTTTAATTATATAATTTTTTATCCCGTCGCAGTCGGTTTCGTTGGTTAAATTTATGGTCAAAGTTGGACCTCGGGAAGCGCGGACACATTATATTTTAGAATGGAGGGAGTACTACATTGACAACCATGAACGAGAAAAGAATAAATGGAGTCTGTTGGGGCCTAGACTGCATGACCCATGACCATGGTTTTGATACAGGGCAGCTACAAATGACTAAGTATCTCATGACACAACAAATATTATGAGCATCCAGGACAATTATCTTTCAAACCTAAGGTGTTCTGTTTCATTTGGCATCAATACAAATTACATTTTAGGTTTGTCCATGCCTAATACTTATGGGTTGGGCAGATACACATACTTTCCACAAAAAAAGGATAGATACACATATTGCAACAGGGTTCATCTTCTAGAATTATGAAAAAATAATTCACAACAGTACTTCTTTAATCTGTTGTTCCAGGACTCATGTGTCTGTTTCAACTTTCACATGTTACCTTACCTAGTACTTTTGAACTAAAACCACGACGAGTAAATCAGAACGGAGGGAGTACATCAATACCAGTAAACAGAGCTCAAACGCAAAGGTTATAATTATGTGGCAAGGGCTCCAATCGTGAAGGGTGTAATCTGGGATGCCCTTCCTGAACTTAATTAACCATCTGATCCACCCATTCTGCAGTCTTAAACTGCTGAACAAAAAAAATATTGGGAGGCTGATGGATAAGAGACATGAAGAGATCGATCGATGGAATGCACTTGGAAGTATAGATCAAAACTAGCCCGAACAAAACCAAAGGCATCTATCTGAATGAATGGCATCACTAACATGTGATGGATTATTGATTAATCGTTAATCGATGATTATGGCGATTACTGATTAGCAACTTCATTGGACCAGTCAGTCATGTCCCAGCAGAGCAGTGACAGGGCCAGCAAAACCGACCCGACCCGACCGCACCACCTGCTCTCCAGAGTCCAGACTAGTCCTCGCCCACACCGGCGCCCGCGGCCCGTACCCCTCCCCTCCGGTCCGGCGCACCACCCCCCACGCCCACACCCGCACCCGCACCCACCCCCCAAAATCCCACTCCCTCCCGAGTCCCGACCCCCTCGCCGCGTCGATCGAATCCCGAATCCCAATCCCCGGCCAGCCGCCGTCGCCGCCGCCGCCGCGATGAGCGTGGTGGGGCTCGACGTGGGCAACGACACCCTGGTGGCGGCGGCGGCGCGGCAGCGTGGGATCGACGTGCTGCTCAACGCCGAGTCCAAGCGCGAGTCGCCGGCCGCCGTCGCCTTCTCCCACAGCGCGCGCCTGCTGGGCGCGCACGCGTCCGGCGCCGCATCCTCCCACGCCCCCTTCTCCAGCCCCAAGCGCCTCCTCCTCCTCGCCTCCCGCCCCGCCCCCCGCGACCTCCCGCGCCTCCCCTTCCCCGTCGACGTCGCCCGCTCCGGCGCCGGCGGGGGCGCCCGCGTCCACGTCGACCACCTCGGCCGCCGCATCGCGCTCTCCCCGACCCACATCCTCGCCATGTTGCTCGCCTACCTGCGCCAGCTCGCCGAGGACGACCTCGGGGCCCCCGTCGCCGACTGCGTGATCTCCGTCCCCTGCTACCTCACGCAGGCGCAGCGCCGCGCCTACGTCGACGCCGCGGCCGTCGCGGGGCTCCGCCCGCTCCGCCTCATGCACGACCTCGCCGCCACCGCCCTCGGCTACGGCCTCTACCGCTCCGACCTCGGCGTCGCCGGGGGCCCCACCTTCGTCGCCTTCGTCGACGTCGGCCACTCCGACACCCAGGCCGGGGTCGTCGCCTTCGACGCGTCCGGGATGAAGGTGCTGTCGCACGGCTTCGATGCGGACCTGGGCGGCCGGGACTTTGACGAGGTGCTGTTCGAGCATTTCGCTGAGGAGTTCAGGGACAGGTATAAGATCGATGTCGTGGGTAATGTGAAGGCGAGCATGAGGCTGAGGGCCGCCTGTGAGAAGGCGAAGAAGGTGTTGAGCGCGAACGCCGAGGCCGTGGTCAACATAGAGTGCCTCATGGAGGAGAAGGACGTGAGGGGGATGATCCGGAGGGAAGACTTTGAGAAGCTCTGTGCTGAGTTGCTGGAGAGAGTTGTTGAGCCGTGCAGGCGGGCGATGGCAGATTCAGGTATTGGATTGGATAAGCTGCAGTCTGTGGAGCTCGTTGGGTCAGGGTCTCGGGTACCTGCTATTGCTAGAGTTCTGGCCGGATTCTTTAGAAGGGAGCCTAGTCGCACAATCAATGTCAGTGAGTGCGTGGCTCGTGGTTGCGCGTTGCAGTGTGCAATGCTTAGTCCCACATTCCGTGTTCGGGAGTATGAGGTATGCATGCCAGCTTTTATCTTGTATAGTCTCTTGTTATATAAGCTTAGTGTGGTACTTGAAGCATGCTGTATTGCTGGCTGTTTACTGAGAAATGTTGCATTTGGTGTATTTCAGGTGCAAGATGTAATCCCTGCCTCAATAGGATTTTGCACAAATGAAGGCCCAATATCAGCATTGACAAGCAACGCATTGTTCCGGAGAGGCCAGCCCCTTCCTAGTGTTAAGATAATTACTTTGCATAGGACCAGTGGTTTTACTTTGGATGCTTTTTACGTGGATGAGAATGAACTGCCCCCTGGCACCTCAACACAAATCGGTAGTTTTGAGGTATGCAATTAACTCTCTTGACTGATAAAATGTGATCATGTTTTAGCCTTTTGATCCAGATGTCTCTTTTGTTTTATTTAGCTCTAAGACTCTGTTATCTCCATGTGAATACAATAGCTTCCAAGACAACAGTGTTTCATTTCATGGCACCACTGTTTCTGTAGAACCTTTGATGCTTTCACTCCTTGCTTACAAGTTAATTACAATAACCAGAAGATAGTTTTTTCATGTCTTCTGTTTCATTTCATGGCACCACTGTTTCTGTAGAACCTTTGATGCTTTCACTCCTTGCTTACAAGTTAATTACAATAATCAGAAGATACCTTTTTTCATGTCTTCTGCTGCCTTATCATCTAGACGCCTTGTTGTGTTCACTTAATTGGTGCTTTAGTAGGCAATGGACAATACTCCTAGAATGGATAAACAATCTTGTCAATCATAACACGTGAGTATAAAGATGGTAGTCAATTTGTAGTATCTCTTATTTGGAAGTGCATATCTTCAATGTGTATGCCTGGTAAGTGTGAACCATTGTAAACATTAGTGCTAGAACAAGACAATTGGAACTGTAGGATTTATATTATAGATCACGAAATGATTCTCTTCAGAAACTACTTTGCAACTTCATTCTCTAAAGAGATTGCAACACATATTTTCAACAAAAAAGTATTGTTATGTTTTCCTGTCATCATTGAAGTCATCATATTCACAATGCTGCCTCTCTTCAGTTGACCATGAAACACTAACATGCTGTCTTAACAAATCATAAAATTTCGTCTTGTAAGAGCTCATGTGGTGCCTTTATTGTACCGCAAAGTATCAGGTTGTTTAGTTTCTGATCAAGTGATCATCATTTTGAAAAACATTTTAGATAACTTTTGTGTTCCTAACTCTAGCTGACCTTAATGCACTCAAAGATCAGTGTTGTGCTCTCTCGCATTTTATTTATTTATCCCTGAAACTCTGGGATCCACAGTTTGAATCCTTAATTTCGGATGGACCGGTGGTAGCTTCATATATATTAGGTCATGGTTCGGGACAAAGTTTTTTTTTGGGGTGGGTGGGTTAGGGGTTTTAGGGGCTGGGAGAGGAGGATGTAACATGCACATTTACCTACTGCGGTGACCTCATAATTTGTATGTCGAACCTCTTCCAAAAGCTATGAAACATGTACGCCAGTTGAATCGTGGCACAAGAAATATGCTCACATGCATTGAACGAAGTTACGCTTACTGTTAAATGTTGATGTCTTCCATGATTACTTCTAATCATTCTAGTGTTGTGATTTCCTTATTGCAGATTGGACCTTTCCAAGCACATAGTGAAAAATCTAAAGTGAAAGTAAAAATCCGGTTAAATCTCCATGGACTTATTTCAGTGGAATCAGCTGTTGTAAGTGTCAACTTTCATAGTCACTGCCAGATTTTAGTTATAAGTTGTTCAATATTGTCTTTCTAACCTTTAAACTGCCTCAGTTGATTGACGATGATCAAAGGGATGCAAATTCTGCTGACTCTATGGAACTCGATTCCAATGATAACATGGTAAGGAATTATGCCAGCCCTCCCTGGTCCTAGATCTATGCTACATGTGTTCCTCTAACTAAATTGCAGTATGATGACCAAAGGCATGCAAATTCAGCAGACTTTCACAACTATTGTAGTACATGAGTTTCTATATGAGTATAATTGCCAGCTGGCGTTCTGTGTTGAAGTTGGTAATAAACGTGCTGCACTAACTTGCAAGCATACTCCTTTTGTGGGTACTATATGCAAATCCACTGGCATATATATGATACTTTAACTATTTAAGGTGCTAAATTTTGTGATAATCTTGTTAATCCTTAGCTGGTTGGGATAAGGTACCGTAAGATTATTTATACCTTGTATGTTGAGTATTTGAAATGGGGGAGGGAATACCCTACCAGATGCATAAAATGTTAAAAGTCGAGAAATGATGCAACTGTCATCTTTCAATTATTGCCCAACTAACTAGGTGTGACAACTGTTATTATGTGCAGGATCACAAGTCGAGAAATGAACCGCCAATGCACCGGCAGGACTTGCAAATTGTTGAGTCTATTTATGGCGTAATGAGCAAGCAGGAATTGCTGGAAGCTCAAGAGCAAGAACAACAACTGGCCTATCAGGATAAACTTGTCGAGCGAACGAAAGAGAGGAAGAACGCATTGGAATCCTACGTGTACGACACCCGTAATAAGGTGGCAGTCTGAGAGTGTTTTCCCAATTCCTTTCCCAACCTAAAAGTTCTGTTCTCTGATAAATTGTTTTCTAGCTTTCTGAGAGGTATCGGAGCTTTGCTACTGATTCTGAAAGGGAAGAAATCTCAGTTAATCTACAGCAGACAGAAGATTGGCTTTATGAAGAAGGTGATGATGAGACTGAAGCAGTTTACACTAGTAAACTCGAGGAGCTAAAAAAGGTACAAATGGTACCTTTTGATGTTTTTTTTATCTGCATCAATGGCCCCTTATACACCTTATACATATTTTCTGATATATGTTTTTCAATGTATTTTCTTGTCCTCGGCATTATAGTATTTCATGATTTATCACTTCACCTTTGGGCTTAACTGACATTCAAGTTGTATAGTTTTTATACCTGTTCTTTGTTGTCCATCGTATCCTATCGCACATTCCATGTTAATGCACGGATGATTCCAATGTGTTCTTCCTATTTTTGGACTATGCACCTCTTTGTTGGACTATTTCCTTATGTTTCTCTTTATATTTAAAGCTTGTAGATCCCATTGAATATCGTTGTAAAGATGAGGAAGCCAGAGCTGAAGCTACAAGGGAGCTTCTGAAGTGCATTGTTGACCATAGAATGGCTGCCAAGTCATTATCTGCGCCTGAACGAGATGCTGTAAGTTATTTAACCATTTTTTGTGTGTGCCCTTATTAACACTTGAGTCATTGCATATCTATGTGTGGTCTGCTAGTTTCTACTAACTCAACACGGCGATAAGTTGATCTAAGTTGTAAAGTGAAACTGTTCATGTTCCTTGCAATATGTGTATTATAGTAATTCCTTGAATTACAATAATCAAATGCCAAAAGAGAAAAGGGATGAAGCTTTTGAAATAAACCTAGGTTACTTAATAATGAACACACGAAGTGTTGACAGTAGTTTGTTTTAACTTAGTCTTTCTGTCTGCATACTGCATAGTATCATGCTATATAGAATTCTGTTGCTACTTGCACTTCTGATGACCGGTTTATCTGCCAGATTGACAATGAGTGCACTAAAGTTGAGCTGTGGCTGAGGGAGAGCTCGCAACTACAGGAGTCCTTGCCCAAGAATGTTGACCCTGTAGTTTGGTCTCATGAAATCAAGAAAAAGGAAGAGGAGCTGGACATGTATTTGACCTTTCTTCCTTGAATCCAAAATTTGGCATTTTGTGCTCTTTTGAAAAAATGTTTGGTGTTCCATTCCACGATATCTTAGATTTGGCTGATTCCATTTGCAGGTCATGTAGCAAAATAGTAACTAGCAGGGCACGGGGGCATGACAACGATGATGGATGCTAGCAGGTTCAGATCAAATGCATAAATCAGATAGAGATATTAGACCTTGCTGAGGATTCCCTGCAGAATGGCCATGGCCAGGTTTGACATTTTGTAGAAATATACGGACGTACGGATATCTTCTAACCTTGCCATACGATCAACTCTGTACCACACTGCCCGCCATTGGGTGCCTGCATCTCAGTACACTGACGTGCAGTTTTCACTAGCCATGATTGTTGATACATGTGAATTCTTTTTCTTCGTAATCAGATAAAGGTTGTCGTCTGCTTTAGTTTGATGTGAACGTACAAGATGAGAAATGGAAGCAAATTTGTGTGCAATGTATCTACTTACCAAGGAGTCGTCTGCTTTAGTTTCATGTGAACGAACAAGATGAGAAATGGAAGCAAATTTGTGTGCAATGTATCTACTTACCAAGGAGTCGTCTGCTTTAGTTTCATGTGAACGAACAAGATGAGAAATGGAAGCAAATTTGTGTGCAATGTATCTACTTACCAAGGACCGCATAGTTATAACTTGCTGTATTCATGTATGGAAGATATGATCAATGACCATAGATCTTCATGCTTGAATGTTTTGTTGCAGTGAGATTTTACTTTTGAATGAGTTGATTTTATTGTGGTTTCACTCTCTTAGTATTAAATTTGCATGTTTGTTTAATGTTAGATGAGAAGCAATTCTTTGAATATATCATGGCATTTTTTTCTTTATGTGCTTACAATCATATTGTGCTATTTTTGTGGGAAAGTGCAAGTTCTAACTTGGATAAAACGTTAGAACTTAAATGAAAAGGGAGTGCACAATTTCTAATTTGTGGCAGATGCCAGTGAAGATAAAAAAGGGGAAACCCTAAACATCACGAGTGAAATCAGAAAAATTGACTTGGTTGGAAATATGGGGTTTTATTGCCGCTATGCCTTCGAATCCCCTACAGGACATGGAGAGGGTGCTTTCTTTATAAAAAAGGTATATGAGGAGACGGGCTGCCCCTAAGAAGACAACGGGAGAGGGAAACCGTGAGAGAGAGACGCTTTTGAGAGAACATATTTGTTTGATAAACTGAAGAGATAAACTATTCTCAAGGGAGGACGTGCGGAAGGCGTTGTTTCAGATTGGAGACATGAAGGCCCCTGGTCCGGACGGCCTGCATGCTCTATTTTTCAAGAGATTTTGGCATATTCTTGTAGAGGAACTAACAAACGAGGTTCTTGATGCGATTAACAATAAAAAAAATTCCTAGTGGTTGAAACCAAACAAATATTGTCCTGATCCCAAAGGTTGAGAACCCGGAGGTAATCACTCAATACAAACCTATTAGCCTGTGCAATGTTGTGTACAAAATCATCTCCAAAATGCTGGCAAATAGGTTGAAGAAAATCCTACCGGATGTTATTTCACCAACCCAAAGTGCTTTTGTTCCGGGTCGGCTAATTACGGACAATGTGTTGGTTGCCTATGAGTGTTTCCATGCAATTAAGAAAAAGACCCACGGCTCAAACGGGGTTTGTGCAGTGAAACTTGATATGCTGAAAGCTTATGACAGAGTAGAATGGGAATTTTTGAAACAAATGATGCTGAAGTTGGGGTTCCACTCTTTTTGGGTGGAGTTAATCATGGAATGTGTGACCTCAGTAAGTTACAAAGTGAGATTTAATGACACCGAGACTGAAGAATTTATACCCATTAGGGGACTGAGACAGGGGATCCTCTGTCCCCTTATCTATTTTTGTTGTGCTCGGAGGGCTTATCTTGCTTGTTAGCCCATGAGGAGGATATTGGCGGAATTGAAGGTATTCTCGTATGTAGAAATGCTTCATCTATATCCCATCTCTTGTTTGCTGATGATTCCTAGATATTGATGAGGGCCAATGCCCATAATGCACACACCTTGAAGAGAATACTTACCACATACTGCAGTAGCTTTGGGTAGCAGGTTAGCACTGCTAAATCAAGTGTTTTTTTCAGTCCAAACACCAATGTCCATGTCAGAGAAGAGATTTGCAGGGAACTGGATATCTTAATAGAAGCCCTTTCTAACAAGTATTTAGGTTTGCCTACGATGGTTGGAGTGGATCGAAGTGACTGCTTCCAGCATCTCATTGATAGAATTTGTCAGAGATTGAAAGGGTGGAAGGAGAAGACTCTATCTATACAAGGGAAAGAGATCTTATTAAAATCAGTTGCACAGGCGATCCCTACTTATGCCATGCCTGTGTTTAAACTCCCAAAAGGGACTTGCAAAAATATTACTGATGAGATTGCGGGGTTTTGGTGGGGAGATAATGAGGAGAAAAAGAAATTGCATTGGTTTGCATGGTGGAAGATGTGCATCCCAAATAGGAAGGGTGGTATGGGGTTTAGAGACCTTCACAGTTTTAACCTTGCTTTATTAGCAAAACAGTGTTGGCGACTTCTCCAGAATCCAGATTCCTTGTGTGCACGTGTTCTGAAAGCTAAGTACTATCCAGATGGTGATATTCTCAGTGCGGGCCCCAAGAAGGGTTCCTCGTTTACATGGCAGAGCATTGTTGCGGGCATTCAAACATTCAAAAGGGCTGTATATGGCATGTTGGAACTGGCTCAAGAATTGACATTTGGCAAGATCCTTGGATACCCTCTAGTGAATCCAGGAAAGTGATTACGCCTAGAGGAGGGATAATGTTGAATAAAGTGGAAGAACTAATAGATCCACACTCAGGTTTGTGGGATGAAGAACTTGTTCGTTCAGTTTTTTCAGTTGTGGATGCACAAAGAATTTTACAAATACCACTGAGGGTTGAGGTGTTCGATGATTTTGTAGCTTGGAATGCTACGCGGTCTGGTACTTTCTCAGTTAGGTCCGCTTACCATGTTGAATTTGAACACCAGTTCGGACACCAGTGGCGTTGGGGAGATGGTCAGGGTGGTTCTCAGTTGAATGATATCTGGAAGACCATTTGGGCCCTTGTTTTACCCGAGAAAGTGAAGCATTTCATCTGGAAAACATTAAAAGGAGTCCTCCCCTGCTTTGGAACCTTACCTAATCGCCATATTCCGTTAAGTGCACAGTGTCCACATTGTAGGATTGGTATGGAAGATATCCAACATTGTCTCTTTGCGTGTCCTCGAGCGATGGAAGTTTGGTCAGAACTTGGCCTTGAAGACGACATTTGTCAAACTATTTCTGAAGATCGGTCAGGACCTGTAACCATGGAGATTCTATGCAGGGCTCAAGGTGTTTCGAACGAGCTCCCAAAAGCAGAGTTGATTGCGGTTTCAGCATGGTATATTTGGTGGCAACGCCGTCAGTTTGTGAGGGGGGTAAGCATACAATCCCCTGATCGTACAGCCACATCGATCAAAGTACTATGTACTAATTTTATCCGAGCATCATCGCCCAAATTTCCGGTGCGTAAGAGGGAGCATATGTGGTGGAAACCAGCAGCGGGAACGGTCAAGATAAATGTGGATGCATCCTTTTGTTCTGAAAACATGTCAGGGGCTACGGGAGCTATTGCTCGAGGCGATAAAGGTGATGTTGTTGTTGCTGCTTGCTGGTTCATTCCCCATGTTAGCAGTGTGGACTCAACAGAAATTCATGCAGTATGCAACGGTATAATCCTTGCACTCCGGATTGGTTGCAGCTCAGTGGTTATTGAGTCTGATAGTACAAATGCAGTTCAGATTTTCAACCAAGGCGATGAGTTCTTTGGACCAGATGTTGCCATAGTACTAGAATGCAAACAATTAACAGCAGATCTTACAAATGTGGAATGTATCCACTGCTTCCGAGAGGCCAATGAAGTAGCAGATAGCTTAGCAAAATTCTCTTTCAAAAATAGATTTTCCGATTTTTGGAAAAGTTCTATACCTGACTTTGTTTCTCACCTTATTGTAAATGACTTGGCTATCATATGAGAAATAAAGTTTTAAGTTATAAAAAAAAACTATGTTGCGTATCTTCCCGTCGGAGAGAGATAGAGAGAGGGAGGGAGAGGGAGAGGGAGAGGGAGGGAGAGAGAGAGAGAGAGACCGCAAGCAGGAGGATTTCCATTCCCGGCAGGCATGCCACCGCTAAGCTAGCTCTCCTCTCCTCTTCGTCCAATGCTCTTTTTGCTATGGCCTAGGGCACAATGAACTTTTTTGTAGTCCCAAGTTATTTAAAGTAGAAAAAAATGTAAACGGAAAAGAAAAAAATGAAATTTAAAAAACAGGCCGTCCGGACATGGGCCAGCCAAAACAGGTGTGCTGCATCTTCTCCCAGCGCGCAAAGCACGGTATACGAGGTCCTTACTGCATGGGTCGGCCCAGGCGGGAGATTCCCCTGTGTGAAACGTTTTTTTATCACTGATAAGTGACATAGGTGGGTATTTTGCAACTTTGGGGCAATTTCCGTGATGTATATACTTTTTTATGCGAGTATATATATACCACTTCTTATGGAAGAACATAATTTTTTTTATTTTTTGACAGAGTATATATACTGCTATTTGCATTGTAATTTATAGTTTTTTCTGCATACAAGTATGTACTATTTGTGCGAGACAAATATATACTACTCTTTTTTTATAAGGGCTATATGCTACTTCTTGTATGAGTATGTACATGTTTTATATTGTAGTATATATTACTACTATGTTAGTCTGGAAGCATATACCTTTTGTTGAATATACACTCTTTTTTTTCAGTGGGGGTATATATATACCGCATATTGCGACTCTTTTTTTGGGTAAAGGAACATATGCTATTTACATCAATATACTTCACAATATAGTTTACTTAGAATGAAGTATAATCCACTTGGAAATATAAATAAGTACAAACTAAGGAGTATTCAGAATGAAGATACCAAAAAAAAAGGTATACTCCATTCGAAAGGAAGATTGAGCAAAAACAGGTGTAATTTGTATCGCACTGAGCAAACAATAGCATGAATAAAAGAGTAAGAAACCATATGAAAACAATGGGGGTGTTAATTTTTTTTATATGACGCCAAGCACACAAGGCTTCCGCGAAGCAAAATGAAGCACTCGTTGAAGCCGGGAAATGCATGTACCCTTTTACAAATAGAAAATTAAAGCAGCAATTTAAGAAAACCGATAGTAACATAAAGGAAGCAAGGTAGTGCACTCTTCGACAACTAAACAGGTAGGATCCTCTAGGCTCTAGCTTCAGTCAAATCAGTACTCACTTATTTTAGGACGGAGGGAGTAGTTTTCTACACAATAGATTAGCAACCGGAGCTACTGTTCCTTTTGCTGGGGATACCAATTTCCCAAGGCGAAACAACAGTTGTAGACAAAACTATACATTTGATCACTTATCCACTAACAGAAGTAACTATGAAGTACGTATGCTAATCAGGTTTACGGCTAGCTGGGCGCCGCGCCGTATGGCCATGAGAATTCGTTGGAGATCGACAAGCACACCACGTGTGCTAGCTGTTGCCGCCATCGAACACCAGAAGCCACTGAATCGATTCTTCCATTCTAGACGCCCTCATCCGCAAGCCTCTGGTAACAACCACGGAGCACATAAATGTTCTTCGTTCACGGAATTCACGTACGCCGGCAAACGATGAGGCCCATCTCCTGGAAAGGATCTGGAAGCAAAGCAAGAGGACTGTGATCAATGGACAGGAAGATGCTACAGATGTAGGTGTAGCCATGGAATCGGCATGCACAGAAAGTTGAAGAACAAACCGTTGACCTCTGATTCCAATCAACATCAAGTCCGGTCGTGTCGTGCTCGATCGATCTCTGGTCCATCGGCCGGCGGCAGCTAGGATTTGGATCGCCTGGAGAAAACTAGGAACATCAAGATCAAGGATTAGACTAGCGCCATGAGGTGCTAGATGCATGTGAAGGAAACGATCAGCTCATTGCTGCCGCTGCCGCTGCCGGATGCGATCAGCTCGCCTCCCAATGGGATGTGCTTCGATGGCCACCAGATGAGCCGCACGCTTCTTTGTCTTGCGGATTGAATCCATCGGAGATCACAAGTGATTGAATCCGTACTGTCACGGGAGTTGTTCGAGTCAGGGAGATAATTGAGTCGGTATCTAATTGTTTAATAATAAGATTAAATAATTAACCAAAGACTAAACCGGCACTCGTTTGTTACCCGCTAGGACGTGTGTGCGTGAAGTTTATTTTTAAACACAGTAGCAAGCGCTCATACATACGCGCATACACTCACCTTTATGAACACACACGCGCTCTCTCGAGGGCGACTCGGGGGCGACCGATCTCCCCGTCCGCCTCCCCTCTTCTCGATCCCTTCCCTCACCGCTGCAGGAGACGGGCGCCGAGTCCCCCACGCGACCGCCGATGAGGGTGGCGGCGAGGCCCTCGGCCGTGACGCCGCTCAGGCTCGGGCCTAGGGTTTGAGGTGGCGGCCTCTGCTGGTGAGGGTGGTGTCGTCCTGGGCGGGCGGCACTCGCCGGTGTTGAGGGCGGCATCTACTCGGTCGCGCGGGCGGCGAGTTGGCGGTGGATGCGGGCACCGCGTTGGAGGGATCCCCTACTGCTCTCCTTCGTCAGATCTGAAGACGGCGCCCCCGTGTTGCTGCTTCCTCCTCGTCAGTCCCGCCGGATCCGGTGGCTGATTGCGCGGATGTGGGGTTGCGAGCTCTGGATCGGAGTAATTTCTTGGCCGGCTGCGGCGGCCACGACGCCGGCAGCGCTTCGGGCGCTGTTTTCTTCTTGAAGGCGGCTTCGAGATCCAGCTCCCTCCCCTCATCCTCCCCTGCACCCGGGTGAAAACCCACAACTTTGGTTGGGCGGCGGCGGTGCCCGGCTCCGTCACCTTCTTGAAGGCGCCGCTTTGGGTCCGCCGGGAGGTGGGACAGCTGCAGCGCGTTCTTGGTGTTCCTGATGGCGGCGGTTCTCTCTTTAGTGGTGTCGCTTCGCCATGGCGGTCGGCTGGTCCGGCTCTCGTGGTGATTGTGGTGCTCAACTCTTTGTCGTGTCTTCCTAGGGTGCTCCCATTCAGAGAGGCTGGAGGTGGAGCGGCTTCGTCTTGCACGGAGCTTCGGTGGAGATGTCAAGTCATGCCTGACCGACAGATGCTACGCTTTGTCATGCCTGGTCGGCAGGTGCTACGCACGACAAATCTTTCATAGACTTCAAGTTGTGTCGGCTAGTGGTACTTGGCAGCATGGTGCTGGGGTGTATCAGTGGCGACAGCGACGTGCTCAGCTGTTTGCGCGCAGGGAGGAGGTGCTGTTGGGCGCCGTGGTGGCATCGACGATAGCTGGACCGATCAAGGTTGATGCATCAGTACAGTCCTGAAGATGGAGCGGTGGCAGTTGGCGGCGACGGCCTCTGAGTGCACGTCGGACCGGTGAGATCCATGCCCGGCAAGCGTCCTGGATGGGACCCCAGGTCTTAGATGTTAGGTTTGGCCGTGATGTCTGATTGGTATTAGGCCCAGACTATCTGCGCCCCTTCATCAACTGGATAGGTGTAGTGACAATTTGTTGCTCAGACGGCGGCTTTAGTATTCCTGTTGTATTTCTTTTTAAGGTCTTGTGAGAATAATTAATAAAGTGGCTGTATGCATCGTCGTCCAGATGCAGAGGACGGGGGTCATCCTCCTTTTCTAAAAAAAAAATAAACGCACACACGCACACCTTATCCCTATGAGTATTTTTGAGAGACTGAGCCGGCATATCATTTTAAGATTTACGAAGTCGTCGTAGGTGCCTCGTCGTCGACAGAAACGTCTTCGCCCACTGAAAGTACATCGCTGGAAATCCTAAAGTAAATTCAGAAATAATGTGAGTACCAAAAATCCTGGTAGGCTGAGGATACCACTGTCCGTCTGACCAAGATGAGAGTATATACTCTAGAAGTACTTTTTGCGAATGAACCCATTTTATATAAATACACAGTAACCGACCGGCCTCATCCCCACCCGTATCGATCCATAAATTGCAAGCACATACCAGAAAAAAGTTTAGTTACATAAGAAGATCGGATGAAGCAGTCAGAAAGCTTCGTTGTTGTTTGATCGTGCGGCTGGTCTGCAACTATTTCGTATCGGCGTGGTGTGTTATCGCAGCAGCATGGAAAATTGAAGCAATCGGTAGGCAGAGCAGCGTGCAACATGTACGAGGCAGTCTCAGGGAGATCGGCGACGGCCGCGGTAGATCAGATCGATCCGGTCCAAAACAGCGTGCAAGCAACGGCGTCGGGCAAAGCGCTAGGGGCAGGCAGAGGATGCAGTTCGTGCTTCAGGCGCCCATTACTATGTATTTTGCAAACGGGCACCTGAAGCGCCCTGTGCTGGGCCGGTCCATATAGCTTTTTTCTGTGTTTTTAATCCGAGAAAAAATGTGCGTGGGTTGTGAATTGAACCAGCAACCCATCCCGCCACCCAACGAGATCTGATAAGTTACAACTTTTCCCACTTTATTCTTGCTTTTTTTCTTTTTCCTTTTTTCTTTTTTGTTTTTTTTGTTCTTCCTAGTTCGATGAATTGTTTGCAAATATATGAACTTTTTCCTCAAACCGATGAGCTTATTTTGAAATTCAATGAACCTTTTCAAATTTGATGAACCTTTTGTCAATTTCGATGATCTTTTTTGAAATTGATGAATTTTTCCTCAAAATCCATGAAAAAAATTATGCACAATTTTTTTTGTCTTTTCTATGATTTTTTGTTCTGTTTTTCAAATGCGATCGAGCGTGCTCTACATGGGCCGGCCAACTAGGGTTGGTGCGTGGGCCATGTGTGCAGGGCCGAAGCCCAGCAGGGCTAGGGTGGACCAAAACATTGTAAAGGCCTAGGGCAGATACAACACTTAAAAACGCCAGTCCCTCACTTTTCTATATCACTAGCAAATATGTCTGTGCGTTGCAACGGGAGACAAAAAATTATAGCTAACCAAATAAGTATAACTAAATATCCTGATATATGTGCGTACTCTATTTTAACACAGTGGCTCACCATGTTGTCATTTATTTTCTTTCTCACCCTAGTCGATGATGGTCGTGATGTCCACATGATCACAATGCATTCGACGCGGTAAATCCCAAGGCTATGAGTTTGCCAGCGCATGTCACACTTTGAATTATGTTGCACAGGGGAACGTTTAAAACTTTAAAAACAAATCTCATTGAGCACGAACTACTCCCAACGCCAAGACATATAAAGACTTTCGAAAAACTAATCAAATCCTAGACATAAACCAGTGAACAGTTTTTCAAATCGACAAACAATTTTTTTTAAAAAAATTATTTTCTCAAAAAAATCATGAACATTAGTTTTGTTTATAATCCTTTTAGATGTATGAACCAGTTTCGAATTCATTATATTTTTTGTCTCAACAAAAAAAATTTGAATCGATGAACTTTTAAAAAAATTGGGGAACAAATTTAAAAAACAAATATTTAATTTTAATTTTTGTGAACATATTCGAAAATGTCATGGAAATTTCTTTTCAGATTCCCAAATATGTTTTGAATACACGATCATTTTTTCAAAATCATGAACATGATTTTATTTCCCGACCATTTTTCCCACATTGTGGGTTTTTTTATAATTTTGCGAACAGTTTTACAAAACCACCAACATTTTTGAATCTGCAAAAATTTTATGATTTTCTAAACAATTTTGTATTCACGTATTTTTTGATTTCTCAAACATTTTTTTGAACTCGCAACTTTTAGAATATTAAAATCCCCAAGTAATTTAAAGAATAAAGAATAAAGAAAAAAGAATGAGAAAAGAAAAGACAAAAAAAGTAAAACGAAAAAAGAAACAGGGGAGTGAAGCCCCGCAGATGGGCCGGCTGATGAACACATACATGGGTACGACATGAAAGGAAAGCTAAAAATTGTGGACGGTGGGGATCGAACTCAGGTCTTGTCACTTGAGGAGGGATAGGCCGACCACTCTGCTACTCTTCATTCTATGGCTATTGTACGTCGCGTCCCTATAAACCAACGAAGGAGGCGGTGATTTTTGTCCAAAAACTTGAATCGTTTTTCCACTTACCGATGGCATTGGTGAATAATTTTTATCAACTCGAAGGGTAATTTTAATGACGGATGACAAGAAGCGATAGCCGCTTTATTAGTAGGTAAAGATAAAGATATATGTATATTGTGATGGCCCTATCTTTGTGCGTGCTTCGTTGGAGATGCTCCAGTTATATAAATTGATTTACTCTCTGTCCTCTACATGATGGTGGTTGTTGCATGCATGTTAGGAGGCATCTTCATGTGCTAATATTCATTGTAGAAGTGCATCCTGATGTTAACTGCAGAAAACTGTTATTACTTTCAATGTTTGCTTTATGGTTGCGATAGTTCATCCCGGAGCCCGGGCTTAGCTCCTCCCGGTCAGCAAAAAATTCAAAACAAATATTAGAAAAATTCAAAAAATTCCAATTTTTTTGTGGGGTAGATAATTTGATGCGTCAGGTCCGCTCCAAATTTCAACTCATTTGGATAGCTGAGTAGGTCTCAGCAAAAAAGACAAATCAGGCCAAAACAGTTCGTGAATGGTAAACTTTTTTACAGACCCCGATTTTGTCTTTTTTGCACAGACTTGCTCAAATGTCCAAACGAGTTGAATTTTGCAGTGAACCTCACGCATCTAATTATCTACCACACAAAAAAAATTAGAATTGTTTGAATTTTTTTGTATTTGTTTTGATTTTTTCTGTGAGCGTGGGTGCAGCTGAGCCCGGGTGCAGATTCGCCGCACTCGGTCGCCACTAATCCTTAGCTCATATGCATGTGATTCCTTCTTGTGATTTGGTCTATACAATGTTTACTTTGATGCCATGCCCTTGGTTGTCATGTAAAGTTGCTTTAGCATGTCTCTTTCATGTTCTAAATTTGCCATCATGATAAAACTGTCAATCTGTTAATAGAATGTTTCATTTCGTAAAAATCATAGTAAATAATTTATGCATCATATGAATTTGTGCCTACGGAGTAAGTTGGAGATTGCCATGTATACTACATGCTCATATCCATTTCATAAATGTTAAAATGTCTATGCTTGTTATTATGTGCATGCCAAGACAGCATCATAATGTTACTGTTTTGCAACTCTAGTTTTGCACCGTCATGAATCTGTAGCAGAACATTGCATTTTGCATGGATCATAGTAAATTAACCATGATGCTTATGAACCTGAATCTTAAAGATGAATTGAATTATGTTATTTCTATTTTAAGTGCATATTAATTTTGTCCTATATAGTTTCTGTAGCATGTTGATTTGTTGCTTGCAATATGCCTAGTTGCTATTTTTGGCAGATTGTTGTTATAACTTGCCTTGTGCGTATGTGTTGAACCCTTGCTTTGTTTTGATCATGTCCAATATGAAACTTGCTTAGAATTGCATGTAATTTCATAATGTCTTGTTGCATCCTTGATTTGAGTGTTTGTGGTTGATGTTTGCATGCATTTTGCATCTTTGTCATGTTAAACTTGTTTAGCTCATATTTTTAGACGTAGCTCGGAATTAAATGATCTACATATGTAACTTGATTAGAAAAATGTGTAGATCATCATGGTGCATTTTAACTTGTTGTTTAACAAATTTAACACCGTGTTTAATTCAGACCACTACCAAATTCAAAATTTGCATATGGGGAGTTTTCGGAATTGTTATGTGTTGTTTCCGGCTTCATTTAAACTTGCTTTGATGTGGGGTTCTTTCATGCATCATCTTTTGCCATGAGTAACAACATTTGATCTTGTCATGCATCATGCTTGAATGTGCACCATGCCATGTTTATGCTTGTGTGTTTATTGTGTTGTTTGCTTCTTTTCGGTTGTGCTTCTTCTCGTTCGTTTTCGGTTACATTGCGATTGTGAAGATGCATTCGACTATGTTGGCTCATCTACTCCATGGACTCTATCTTCTTGCAAACGGTATTTTAGGCAAGATGACCATTACCTTGGATATCACTACTATCTTTGCTTTGCTAGTCGTCTCGATGATATCGTTATATCGCGCTACCTACCATTTGTTTGTCAAGCCTCTCAAATTGCCATGATGAGCCTCTAACCTTTTTCACCATCCCAACAAACCATTGTGTGGCTATGTTACCGCTTTGCTTAGCCCCTTTTATAACGTTGCTAGTTGCAGGTGCAGTGCAGGTTGTTCCATGTTGAGACATGTATATCTTAGGATATCATAATATCTCTTATTTAATTAATGCATCTATATACTTGGTAATGGGTGGAGGACTCGGTCTTTTGCCTGGTGTTTTGTTCCACTCTTGCTGCCCTAGTTTCCGTCATATCGGTGTTATGTTCCTTGATGAGCGCTTCTAACGCATGTGGGTGTATGGGAACACCCTGACCGTTTGCTTATGCTAAAACTCCTCCAGCAAGGCCCTAATTGGTTTAAAATTTTCCAACATAATAATACTAATAAATAAATAATTTTCATAGGGAGTTAGCACTACCCAAAGATTCTTAATTCCACATAATACATGTGGGCCAGTGCTGATGGTGTTGGTCCAAAATGGGCGGCCCGCGGGGCCACTGTGAGGAAACTCGAGGATTGGTTTTGCTCGTAGCTTGTCCCATCTAGTAGTGTCCTGAGAACGAGATACGTGCGGCTCCTATCAGGATCGTCGACACGATGGGAGGTCTTGCCGGACTTGTTCTACCATTGTCGAAATGTCTTGTGCACCAGGATTCGGAGCTTGATCGGGTTGTCTCGAGATGGAGGTTCTTCCTCCGCTGATCGTGAGAGTTTATGATGGACTATGTTGGGACACTCCTAGAGGGTTAAATCTTTTCGAGAGCCGTGCCCACGGTTATGTGACGACTTGAAAAATTATAATATCCAGTTGTAGAAAACTTGACACTAAATCCGAAATAAAATACATGAACCACGTGCGTAACCATGAATGTCTCTTTTCGAGGGAGTTCGGGAAGAGAACACGATGGGGTTATGTTTGACTCGTAAATAGTTCAGGATCACTTATTGATCATTACTACTTTGCAACCGTTATGTGTAGTTTATTCTTATTTCTGGTACTCGTAAGTTGGCCACCATACAATGCTTAGTGCTTGCTGCAACCTCATCACTTAACCATTCCATGTCCATTAAGCTTTGCTAGTCTTGATACCCATGGTAATGAGATTGCCGAGTCCTCGTGGCTCACAGATTACTACAACAATAGATGCAGGTACAGGTAATGCGATGTCATGACGTGAGAGCGATGCTTACCTACTTTTGGAGTTCCCCTTCTGCTTCTTCTTTTTCGTCGATCTTGAGATGGGTTCTTGGTCGGCAGCCTGGGCTAGCAGGGTGAACATTGTTCGTGTTTTTCTTTTGATTTCATCCGTAGTCGGATCCTCCTCTTCTGTATGATGCTTGATGTATTCATGTGGCGATTGTATGCCTTTATATGTATCTCCATTTGTATTGTGCATGGTACGATGTAATGATATCCACCTTGTAAAAGCATTTTCAATATGCACTTCTATCCTTGGTGGGACCATCAAGTTCCTCGAGGATAGGCATACCGTTGTACGAAATCACTAATTGAGGAGTACTCCTTACAAAGATCACTCCCACCTCCCCAGGTTGCGACAATATGTGCGCTGCATGTGCGCCACTTGTCGCAACCTGGGAGTTTTTCCTTTTTTGTAGATTCGTTTATTCAAAACGTTTTATCTCTTTAACCGTGCGTCCAAATCTTGAACCGTTTTCACCATTGGACTCCTCGCATCGAGATCTTCAAAACTAGATTCCATGTTGATAGGTTTTAATGATTTTTTTTCACGAAAAAATAGACAAAAAACCGAACCAGGAGCATGGTTTTTTCCTTTCCGAAGGAGGCATGGTTGTCGCGGAAAAAAAAGAGAAAATGTGTTTTTTTCCGTTTCAGAGCGTGCCTCTCGCGAAAGTGCAACCGTGCCTTCCGCGGAAGGAAAAGAAAACAGAAAACACATTTTTTTGTTACACGCAGGCTTTGTAATTTGAAAAAAAATACGCAGGCTTTATAAAAAGCTCGTAAAAGTTGAAAGAGGGTGTGAATTTGGAACGTTCACAAATTTTAGAAGTTCACAGATTTTAAAAAAGTTTCACGATTTAAAATAATTCATGACTTTTTAAAAAGAAAAGAAAATGAAAATAGAAAAATAAAGATAAAAAATAAAAAAACTGAAGGAATACAGGACAAACAAAAAAAACTACAAATTTTAAAAATTGTTCATGTTTCAAAAGATGTTAAGAAATTGTTCATTTTTCAAAAGATGCTCTACGTATTTGTGGTGCACTTGGGCTAGGTTGTTTTGTAATGTGGAGGGATGGGGTTCAATTGTTATAGTTTGAAAATATGCTCACATAATTGAAAATAAGTTTAATCGTGCTAATAAATAATATTTACATGTCACAAAATACTAACCAAATTTTGTAATAAATATTTTTAATAACATGTACATGTATTAGACAAAAATATTTGTAGCAAAGCGTTCACGCATGATGTTCATACAGTATTAAAAAATGCACATTTTCCCGAAAAACATAAATCTGGAAAATAAAATAAAACACATTAAACCTGACGAAATCAGTTAAAAATTGGATGGTAAAATCAAAAACGGTTGGAACTTAAAAACCAGCACAAAATCACACGAGAGAACAGACAGAACAAAGTGAAAAGCATAAAAAAAAGGCGCAAATACTATTTCTCGCGCGCTAGATAGGTCTCGCTCGCCTACATTGCGGAGCCACTGGGCCGGCCCAATAATGTAGCTGCGCAAAAGTTTTTTCTTTGCGTGTGTGTTTTATCGGTTTTCACTGTTTTTCATTGTTTTTTTGGTTTTCTCTGGTTCTTCTCCTTTTCATTTTTCACCGGGTCATTTTCTTCAACACATGTCTAATTTTTTCGTACACAATGTACATTTTTCATATACATAGAAAACTTTTTTATACACATTTAACATTTTCTAAATAAATTATTAACATTATTGTTCATATATGCGTTTGAACATTTTCTTGAATGCATGTTAAATATTTTTTAAATAGATGTTAAATCATTTTTTGAATGATACGAATCATTTTCTAAAACATTGCAACAACCTTTCCATTGATAAAGATTTTTTTAAATCTCACGAATAAATTTTGAAATCCATGACAATTTTTGAAACACAATGTACTTTTTAATTATACAAATCATCTTTAAGTTACACAAACATTTTTTGAAATGCTACACACATTTTTTGAAACCCGTGGATATTTTTGATATGTCACATGCTTTTTTTAACACATTACAATCAAAGACGCCCACACACACATATACAATCAACCTAAGAACGAACGCACACACACCCTACATTTTTTGAGCACCTTCGAGAAACTGAACTATCAGGACATCTTGAGATTGACGAAGTCACCATAGACGCCTTGTAGCCGATGGTAGCGTCTCCTCTCACTGAACGAACATCGCCGGAAAGCCTGAAATAAATCCGAGAAAGTGCGACCACCAATGTTAAGTTTATGACTGGAACCCTGGTGGGCTGGTTCCACCACAAAGAACCTAACCATATGAGCTAAGCTCAGTTTGCCACATACATTTTATTTGAATGGTACAAACACTTTCTAAAAGTTGAGAACTTTTTACAATGCCTGAATGTTTTTTAAATGTGCGATGAACACTTATATTTTTTTTTCATATTATATGTATTTAGCATTCAAACTACGAACAAAATAAAAAGGGAAACCACATGCATGTGACGTCAGCTTGCTGAAATCACATGTCTACTAGGCCGGCCAACTATTGACTCCCTGTAAGCGAGCTCAGCTTCTGTCTCGCTAAATGCGAGACATAGACATGCTCCAAAAAAAAATACTTAATGAGACCACAAATGTGCCAAACCATTTGCACGCCCACGTGTGATTGGGAGGGTCATGATTTATCAATTGGCTGCTGTGAGGCTTCCCTCAAAAAAGTTGGCAAGCTGCCACCCGTTTCTTCTAAAACAAGATGATATCCCATGTGTTGCTGCTGGAGTCGGTTGTAATATGTTTCAATGAGGTTTGATTGCGTGGAATATTAATATTTAGATTAATAACACATGAACCAAAATTTAAAATACATACAACTTACTATATTTGATTATGTATGCTGGTAAAATTTTATTGAATATAAGTAGAACAATAGATTGAAAAATATTTTTCCATGCATGTGGTGGTTGGCCATTTCCCATGCATGGTTGCATGTGGTGGTGGAACTTATCCCACACATAATTGCATGGTGATGTGAGATGCTTACATGTTGAGATAAATAAGTTAGCGAAGATCACTCTCTTAGATATATAGTATTCGCAAACTAAAATAACTCATTTCTTGCTGACGAGCTAGATGAATGTCTCATCTTATACAGGAAAAAAAATCATGAATAGTTGAACACTCATTGGAGCTGTGTCTACATGTTTATTAGTACTATATATAGATGCACTATTTTTGACTGAAAGAAATAGTTTAGTG
>NC_041392.1:661595103-661602495 GCF_002162155.2 Triticum dicoccoides | reverse complement strand
GACTAACTTGTGTGGCATATATGAACATTTTCACTTCCATTGTCCCACTAGCATTTTCTTGTGTTCATCTATTAATTAAAAATGCTATATTAAAATATGACAAAACTGCTTACTACTAAGCTAGTTGAGAATTTACGTTGACAATCTCGTCTGTGTGACGCCCCCGATTTGACCGTACACTAATCATACACGCAAACATGTACGATCAAGATCAGGGACTCACGGGAAGATATCACAACACAACTCTATAAATAAAATAAGTCATACAAGCATCATATTACAAGCCAGGGGCCTAGAGGGCTCGAATACAAGAGCTCGATCATAGACGAGTCAGCGGAAGCACAATATCTGAGTACAGACATAAGTTAAACAAGTTTGCCTTAAGAAGGCTAGCACAAACTGGGATACAAATCGAAAGAGGCGCATGCCTCCTGCCTGGGATCCTCCTAAACTACTCCTGGTCATCGTCAGCAGGCTGCACATAGTAGTAGGCACCTCCAGAGTAGTAGTAGTAGTCGTCATCGATAGTGGCGTCTGGCTCCTGAGCTCCAACGTCTGGTCGCAGCAATCGGGTATAGAAAGGGGAAAGGGGGGGGGGGGCAAGGCAACCGTGAGTACTCATCCAAAGTACTCGCAAGCAAGGAGCTACACTACAAATGTATGCATTGGTATCAAATGGAATAAGGGTATCATATGTGGACTGAACTGCAGAATGCCGGAATAAGAGGGGACAACTAGTCCTAGCGAAGACTACGCTTCTGGCCACCTCCATCTTGCAGCATGTAGAAGAGAGTAGATGGTAAGTTCACCAAGTAACATCGCATAGCATAAACCTAACCGATGATCCTCCCCTCGTCGCCCTGTGAGAGAGCGATCATCGGTTGTATCTGGCACTTGGAAGGGTGTATTTTATTAAGTATCCGGTTCTAGTTGTCATAAGGTCAAGGTTCAACTCCAAGTCGTCCTGTTACCGAAGATCACGGCTATTCGAATAGTTTAACTTCCCTACAGGGGTGCACCACATTTCCCAACACGCTCAATCCCCTTTGTCCGAACACACTTTTCTGGGTCATGCCCAGCCTCGGAAGATCAACACATCGCAACCCTACCTAGGCACAACAGAGAGGTCAGCACGCCGGTCTAAATCCTATGGCGCAGGGGTCTGGGCCCATCGCCCATTGCACACCTACACGCTGCGTACGCGGCTGGTGAGCAGACCTAGCCTCCCTTATACAAGAGCAGGCGTTCCAGTCCAACCCGGCGCGCGCCGCTCAGTCGCTGACGTCACGGAGGCTTCGGCTGATACCACGACGTCTAGTGCCCATAACTGTCCCCGCGTGGTTGGTTAGTGCGTATAGGCCAGTAGCCAGACTCAGATCAAATACCAAGATCTCGTTAAACATGTTATCTTGAAGTAACCGCGAACGCCGACTAGGGCCAGGCCCACCTCTCTCCTAGGTAGTCTCAACCTACCCTGTCGCTCTGCCACAAAGATCCACTCAGAGGGCCGTCGGGACAAACGTCCTTTTGGACCCAATCCGTGAATCACTCGCGGGTACTCCTACGAGCCGACCCGTCTTTAGTCACCACAAGTATCATATATTATGTATATAAGTATATACCCGTGACCACCTCCCGAGTGATCACGGCCCGATAGTATAGCATGGCAGACGGACAAGAATGTAGGGCCACTGATGGCAAACTAGCATCCTATACTAAGCATTAGGATTGCAGGTAAAGGTAACAACAGTAGTAGCAAGGACAGGCTATGCATCAGGATAGGATTAACGGAAAGTAGTAACATGCTACACTACTCTAATGCAAGCAGTATAGAGAAGAGTAGGCGATATCTGGTGATCAGGGGGGGGCTTGTCTGGTTGCTCTGGCAACAGAGAGGGGTCGTCAACACCGTAGTCGTACTGGGTAGCAGCGGCGTCGGTCTCGGTGTCTAGCGAGAGAAGAGGGGGAAGAAACAATAAATATTAAGCAAACAGATGCATAGCGATGCATGACATGACAAGCAGCGGTGCTAGGGGTGCCCTAACGCGGTAAGAGGTGGTACCGGTGAAGGGGGGAAACATCCGGGAAAATATCCCCTTTGTTTCGCGTTTTCGGACAGATGAATCGGAGGGGGAAAGTTGCGTGTTTTCTATGCTAGGGATGCGTGGCGGACGAACGGGCTGCCTATCCAGATTCGTCTCGTCGTTCTAAGCAACTTTCATGTACAAAGTTTTCCCATTCGAGCTACGGTTTATTTTATATTGATTTTAAAAGATTTAAACCATCTTTAGCATTTAATTAATTATTTTAATAGAACATTATCCAGAATAGTGAAAGGTGATGTCAGCATGACATCACCATGACGTCAGCAGGTCAAACCCAGCTGACCAGAGTCAAACCTGGCCTGTGGGTCCCGTGGGACCCACCTGTCATAGACTCGGGCTAACTAAACAAGTTTGATTAGTTTAGTTAATTGATTAGCTTAATTAAACAAGATTAATTAAGTTAATTGATCCTTTAATTAATTATTATTATTATTTATTTTATTATTATTATTATTTTATTTTTTTGTAAACGTTCTGGGGGGGCATGGGCCCCCACTGTCATTGGCCCGGAGGGCTATAGCGGGCACCGGGTACTGGGTGCAGGGCACAGGCGTCGCCCGAACGGGCGTGAGCGCTGCAAGCATAGCCCAACAGAGCGATGCGGGGCGCCGGCCAGGCGACCGGAGCGGTGGCCGGCGAGCAGCTATGGTGGGGTGAGCCGTCAGACTAGGCCGAGGGCCAAAGGGCGAACCAGATGGCTGAGACGAGGCACGGGCGCCAGGACACGGCCCCGGGCGAGGCTAGCAGGCACACGGGCGGCCGGTGCAGGCCGTGGGGCGCACGCGGCCAACAGCTGGTGGCGACGCCAGGAGAGGGGCGAGGCCAAGGCCGAGGTGGCCGAAGCAGGGCCCTGACCGCGGCTACGGCGAGTGCACGAGCAGGCAGGCATGGAAGGGGTCGGGCGCGCATGCACGAGTGGCAGTGGCGAGGTCGGGGCGCGGTATTGGAAGGCAGCGGAGCGAGGGCGGGCGCACGCGCGCTTGGCACGGCCAGGAGCAGGGGGCGGCCACGGCGCGGGCACAACGCGTGCGGGCGCGACGCCGCGGGCGTCGGGACGGCATTGGTGAGCGCGTGCGGGGCGAGGCGGAGGAGAAGAACGGGGGCTCACAGGGGGTTCGTAGGGTTCGGGGCAGTGGGCGCGGGGTGGAGGACGGAGACGACGGCGAGCGATGAGCGGTGACGGCGCGACGTCGGGGCTTGGGGCGCCGCGGGGTCGAGCCCCAATCCAGTACGGGTCGAGGGGGCAGGCGTCGTGTGGGAGGAGACGGGAGGCGGGTCCGACGTGGTGGCTCTAGCGACGGGAGGCCGGCGGTGGGCGGCGGGGCCGTGCCCGATCTGGATCGCCAAGGGAGGAGCGAGGCGTGCGACGCGGCGGCACCAGCGACGTCGTCAGGTGCGCGAGGACGAGGGCGGGGCTAGCGAGGCGACTCCAGGCGACGGCCACGGGGCCAGCCCGATCCGATCTGGATCGGGGGGGAGAGGGAGAGACATGGGGAGTGGGGGAGTGTGTGGTTAGGGGTTAGGGTTTGCTCTCCGGGAGTTGGGGGTTAAGCAGTGGGGTGAGGGGGCCTGCCTGGTGGCATAGTTGGGCCAAGGCCCAGCGAAAAAGGGGGGGGGGGTTCTCCTTTGTTTTAGTCTAGTTACTGTTTTCCTACTTTCTCTTTTCTTTTACTTATTCCTTTTCTGTTTATGTCAAATTTTAATTTATTTCAATTTTATAGAATGTGAGAACAACATCTAAATGTAGTATGTTAAATATACCACTGCCACATTAATTTGGACAGCTAAATAAAATAGTTTAATATTTTACAAAATACAAAAGGCATTTAATTAATTTATTTTGCTGTTGTTTTATTCATTTTTGAGTATTTACACATTTTACACAAGTGTGGTTTCTCCACCATTATTACTTAGGATTTATTTGTCCCATTTTGAACATTTTAGTTTTAATGTTTGAATTTTTTATTGTTTGCCCTGATTTTGAATTTTGAATTCGAACCGGTTTCGAACTAACGCGAGATTAACAATAGTAACAGTGGTGACAAGGCATCATAATAGAGGGTTACTGTAGCTTGATTATCCGGGCGTCACAATTCTCCTCCACTACAAGAAATCTCATCCCGAGATTTAAGAGGTGTTTAAGGGGGGAAAGTCTGGTTACGAAATTCTAACGGATCTCCTCGGTCTTGGTTGCTGTTCTTGAAGTGGTCAATCCATTACATTGATGCCTTCATTCCACTGCTTCAGGTCATCATTATGAAGTCTTCATTCTTTCTTCGGGGGTTCCATCGTTCTTACGAATAGGTAACGGGGCAGATTGGCATCGACAGAATGCTATAAGGGTAATAATCTAGGATTTACCCATGAATGATCATACAAGTACCTCTCAAGTTCAACAAATAAAACACATCGAGAGTAAAGTTTGAAGGTACAATAAGAAGTTTCAAGCAGCCAGACAATCGTTCAATGCCTAGCCAGAAGGTGAAAGGGTTTCAGGGCAACGCGAAAAAATATTGCGTCTGATACTAGAATAGGTCATCTCTAGGAAGGTGACCTGTGGATGCTTACGGAGTCAAGCGCGAGGAATAACCTTGGAAACCGAGGTTACAGGAGAGTCAGGTTTCGATCCTGTGGAACTGTGGGTTATGGGCCCACCATGTGGTTCAAAAAGTAGGAAGGACGGTGATATTTTGCACAGTCATGATAACAAGGCATGTCAGAGGATAGCCTATCAATTATGTCGGCAACGTCGGTACCAAGGGCGAGGGACGAAGAGAACCATTTTCCTGCTCGTTGAACGAGGCAGACCAATAGGCAAAGTTCTCGTCCATCGGTGGCTAACGGAATGTCATCAACAATAGTAACAGGGTCTTGCTGACAGAACTGTACACCGAGGGGTTTACATAAGTAGGAGAATATTGGTGCTTAGATCATAAGGATCACAAGGAAGGTTGAAAAAATCAATGGAAAGGAAAATGTGATCATCAGATCAAACCGAACAATGGAAAGGAAAATGTGTTTGACACATATACCAGGGGTATACCCTTCCCAAGGACAAGCAGAGCATGATATCCATGGCAGGATATGAAGTAGAAAACCCTTCAGGAAAGGGGAGAGAAATTTCATGACATTACCCATACAACGGTGTTTGGATGATTGAGCAAGAATCATTTAGCATTGGGCTTCAAATGTTCTTGTTAAAAAAAATCTGAGTACCGCAAGCATGCTTCGAGATATCATTGACATGGTCTTGAAGCAAAGGTTGGACTTGGATATACAAAGGATTCATCAGGAACAACTTATAGAATAAGTCTTACAATTTCCTCATGGAAGAACGGTTAACCTTGCTAAAATGGAAACTATAACAATAGGTCCTCCGGCCAAGTGTACTAGGATGACATCACCTTACCGGGCCATGTAAGGACCAATGTCATGACTCTTGGAAAAATGTTCTAACCATCATATTTGATCGAGATTTAGATCTGATTGGTGTCACGGTACCTCAGACTTAGGGTGCCTGAGAAGAAAAGGTGCGGCACAATTTGACGAGATGACATTGTAAGATTCTCGGGAAAATGAACTATGGAAGCGAATTCCAAAACAAGGGTTCATCATTTAAACAAGGAGAGGGTGAGGAGGCAGCTGATGAATTTAGCGACAATTCATCGAGATTTCCAAAAGATGGATTTCCACAATTATGTGAACAAGGAGATAACATTTGTCAGATCAAATGATATAATGAGGTATGCTTGAGGAAAACAGACCTAATTAAACATTGGTTGAAAGGTGCACCCGAAATATGGGCTTAGGTAGCATGACCGATGTAAGAATGGTGATTCCATAACCAATGGTCTAAGAATGAAATATTGACCATTAACTTCAAAGCAATATGGTTGCTAGAAGTGCAGAATCCAAGCAGCACCATTCATCTGTTGGTATCCCGGCTAGAATCAACACGGGAACCAAGAAAGAATGGTGATGGCGAGAAGTATCACTATACCAATAATTCTAAAGAGGTGGAGCAATTCTCACGACCTTCTTGACATATAAGATAGTAATACTCCAAGGTAAAGAAGAATAATTGCTGGATAGCAAGGATCTCAAAGTATAACACAAAACACAAATAAGTTTGTGTTGGAGGGAAGTTAATAAAGTGGTCAATGATAACACAGATCATCGAGGGCAAGGATGGTATTTCTCATAATGAACTCAATTGACATCCTGGAAGAGCTCAGAATGCCGATGATGATCATGACACAATTGTTGAGAGATTTAATGAAGATGTAATCGGTCGGCGATGACATCAAGCCAAAGGAATGATGAAGCGAAAGGTTATTGAACCCAAGGGTATGACACAAACTCGAAACCAAGCTCGTTGTTTAAGGCAAAGTGGTATGATGAGGAATATCGACGTAAGCTTAGCTCATGTTGAAAGTTGTGCTCCAGGAATAAGGACGAGGTAGTACAGTTAAAATCATCACAGTAATGATATAGCCAAATAGGGTAGGAAGGATGTGATCGGGTACAAACTCGTAAGCAAAGAAGATCTATAATAGTTGTTGAACCGTAGTGTGGACTCGGTTCAGTTATCGGTTTTTGAGTGTTTAATAACTCAGAGCCCGTGAAAAATTGGAATCAGTGAGAATGTAGTACTGTTGGGGAACGTAGTAATTTCAAAAAAATTCCTACGCACACGCAAGATCATGGTTATGCATAGCAACGAGAGGGGAGAGTGTTGTCCACGTACCCTCGTAGACCGAAAGTGGAAGCGTTAGCACAATGCGGTTGATGTAGTCGTACGTCTTCACGGCCCGACCGATCAAGCACCGAAACTATGACACCTCCGAGTTGAAGCACACATACAGCTCGATGACGATCCCCGGACTCCGATCCAGCAAAGTGTCCGGGAAGAGTTCCGTCAGCACGACGGCGTGGTGATGATCTTGATGTTCAACTGTCGCAGGGCTCCGCCTAAGCACCACTACAATATTGAGGAGTATGGTGGAAGGGGGCACCGCACACGGCTAAGAAAACGATCACGAGGATCAACTTGTGTGTCTAGGGGTGCCCCTGCCCCCGTATATAAAGGAGCAAGGGGGGAGGCCGGCCGGCCCTAGGGCGCGCCAAGGAGGAGTCCTCCTCCTCCTAGTAGGAGTAGGACTCCCCTCTTTCCTACTCCTACTAGGAGGGGGAAAGGAAGGGGGAGAGGGAGAAGGAAAGGGGGGCGCCCCCCCTCTCCTAGTCCAATTCGGACCAGAGGGGGAGGGGGCACGCGGCCCACCCTGGC
>NC_041392.1:661564539-661594633 GCF_002162155.2 Triticum dicoccoides | reverse complement strand
ATCAAAACTCATAAACTCATAATATAACTGTCATCGAAACCTTAAGCGTGCGGACCCTACGGGTTCGAGAACAATGTAGACATGACCGAGACATGTCTCCGGTCAATAACCAATAGCGGAACCTGGATGCTCATATTGGCTCCCACATATTCTACGAAGATCTTTATCGGTCAGACCGCATAACAACATACGTTGTTCCCTTTGTCATCGGTATGTTACTTGCCCGAGATTCGATCGTCGGTATCTCAATACCTAGTTCAATCTCGTTACCGGCAAGTCTCTTTACTCGTTCCGTAATACATCATCCTGCAACTAACTCATTAGTTGCAATGCTTGCAAGGCTTAAGTGATGTGCATTACCGAGAGGGCCCAGAGATACCTCTCCGACAATCGGAGTGACAAATCCTAATCTCGAAGTACGCCAACCCAACATGTACCTTTGGAGACACATGTAGAGCTCCTTTATAATCACCCAGTTACGTTGTGATGTTTGGTAGCACACAAAGTGTTCCTCCGGCAAATGGGAGTTGCATAATCTCATAGTCATAGGAACATGTATAAGTCATGAAGAAAGCAATAGCAACATACTAAACGATCGGGTGCTAAGCTAATGGAATGGGTCATATCAATCATATCATTCTCCTAATGATGTGATCCCGTTAATCAAATGACAACACACGTCTATGGTTAGGAAACATAACCATCTTCGATTAACGAGCTAGTCAAGTAGAGGCATACTAGTGACACTTTGTTTGTCTATGTATTCACACATGTATTATGTTTCCGGTTAATATAATTCTAGCATGAATAATAAACATTTATCATGAAATAAGGAAATAAATAATAACTTTATTATTGCCTCTAGGGCATATTTCCTTCAGTCTCCCACTTGCACTAGAGTCAATAATCTAGATCACATCGCCATGTGATTTAACACCAATAGTTCACATCACCATGTGATTAACACCCATAGTTCACATCGTCATGTGACCAACACTCAAAGGGTTTGCTAGAGTCAGTAATCTAGTTCACATCTATATGTGATTAACACCCAAAGAGTACTAAGGTGTGATCATGTTTTGCTTGTGAGAGAAGCTTAGTCAACGAGTCTGCCAAAATTCAGATCCTTTTTTTTGCAAATTTCTATGTCTACAATGCTCTGCACGGAGCTCCGTTAGCTAATTGCTCCCACTTTCAATATGTATCCAGATGAAGACTTAGAGTCATCCAGATCAGTGCCAAAAACTTGTATCGACGTAATCCTTTTACGACGAACCTTTTGTCACCTCCATAATCGAGAAACATATCCTTATTCCACTAAGGATAATTTTGACCGATGTCCAGTGATCTACTCCTAGATCACTATTGTACTCCCTTGCCAAACTCAGGGCAGGGTATACAATAGGTCTGGTACACAGCATGGCATACTTTATAGAACCTATGGCTGAGGCATAGGGAATGACTTTCATTCTTTTCTATCTTCTGCCGTGGTCGGGCTTTGAGTCTTACTCAATTTCACACCTTGTAACACAGGCAAGAACTCTTTCTTTGACTATTCCATTTTGAACTACTTCAAAAATTTGTCAAGGTATGTACTCATTGAAAACTTATCAAGCGTCTTGATCTATCTCTATAGATCTTGAAGCTCAATATGTAAGCAGCTTCACCGAGGTCTTTCATTGAAAAACTCTTATTCAAGTATCCCTTTATGCTATCCAGAAATTCTATATCATTTCCGATTAGTAATATGTCATCTACATATAATATCAGAAATGCTACAGAGCTCCCACTCACTTTCTTGTAAATACAGGCTTCTCCAAAAGTCTGTACAAAACCAAATGCTTTGATCACACTATCAAAGCGTTTATTCCAACTCCGAGAGGCTTGCACCAGTCCATAAATGGATCCCTGGAGCTTGCACACTTTGTTAGCTCCCTTTGGATCGACAAAACCTTCTGGCTGCATCATATACAACTCTTATTCCAGAAATCCATTCAGGAATGTAGTTTTGACATCCATCTGCCAAATTTCATAATCATAAAATGCGGCAATTGCTAACATGATTCGGACAGACTTAAGCATCGCTACGGGTGAGAAGGTCTCATCATAGTCAATCCCTTGAACTTGTCGAAAACCTTTTGCGACAAGTCGAGCTTTGTAGACAGTAACATTACCGTCAGCGTCAGTCTTCTTCTTGAAGATCCATTTATTCTCAATTGCTTTCCGATCTTTGGGCAAGTCAACCAAAGTCCACATTTTGTTCTCATACATGGATCCCATCTCAGATTTCATGGCTTCAAGCCATTTTGCAGAATCTGGGCTCACCATCGCTTCTCCATAGTTCGTAGGTTCATCATGATCTAGTAGCATGACTTCCAGAACAGGATTACCGTACCACTCTAGTGCGGATCTTACTCTGGTTGATCTACGAGGTTCAGTAGTATCTTGTTCTGAAGTTTCATGATCATCATCATTGGCTTCCTCACTAATTGGTGTAGGTGTCACAGAAACCGGTTTCTGTGATGTACTACTTTCCAATAAGGGAGCAGGTACAGTTACCTCATCAAGTTGTACTTTCCTCCCACTCACTTCTTTCAAGAGAAACTCCTTCTCTAGAAAGGATCCATTCTCATCAATGAATAACTTGCCTTCGGATCTGTGATAGAAGGTGTACCCAACATTTTCTTTTGGGTATCCTATGAAGACGCACTTCTTCGATTTGGGTTTGAGCTTATCAGGTTGAAACTTTTTCACATAAGCATTGCAACCTCAAACTTTAAGAAACGACAACTTCGGTTTCTTGCCAAACCATAGTTCAGATTGTGTCGTCTCAACGGACTTAGATGGTGCCCCTTTTTAACGTGAATGCAGCTGTCTCTAATGCATGATCCCAAAACGATATTGGTAAATCGGTAAGAAACATCATAGATTGTACTATATCCAATAAAGTACAGTTATGACGTTCGGACACACAATTATGTTGTGGTGTTCCAGGTGGCATGAGTTTGTGAAACTATTCCACATTGTTTTAATTGAAGACCAAACTCGTAACTCAAATATTCGTCTCTGCGATCAGATCGTAGAAACTTTATTTTCTTGTCACGATGATTTTCCACTTCACTCTGAAATACTTTGAACTTTTCAGACTTATGTTTCATCAAGTAGATATACTCATATCTGCTCAAATCATCTGTGAAGGTCAGAAAATAACGATACCCGCCACGAGCCTCAACACTCATCGGATCGCATACATCAGTATGTATTATTTCCAATAAGTCAGTTGCTCGCTCCATTGTTCTGGAGAACGGCGTTTTAGTCATCTTGCCCATGAGGCATGGTTCGCAAGCATCAAGTGATTCATAATCAAGTGATTCTAAAAACCCATCAGCATGGAGTTTCTTCATGCGCTTTACACCAATATGACCTAAATGGCAGTGCCACAAATAAGTTGCACTATCATTATTAACTTTGCATCTTTTGGTTTCAATATTATGATTATGTGTATCACTACGATCGAGATGCAACGAACTATTTTCATTGGGTGTGTAACCATATAAGGTTTTATTCATGTAAACAGAACAACAATTTATTCTCTTACTTAAACGAATAACCGTATTACAATAAACATGATCAAATCATATTCATGCTCAACGCAAACACCAAATAACACTTATTTAGGTTCAACACTAATCCCGAAAGTATAGGGAGTGTGCGATGATGATCATATCAATCTTGGAACCACTTCCAACACACATCGTCACTTCACCCTTAACTAGTCTCTGTTTATTTTGCAACTCCCATTTCGAGTTACTAATCTTAGCAACTGAACTAGTATCAAATACTGAGGGGTTGCTATAAACAACTAGTAAAGCACACATCAATAACATGTATATCAAATATACTTATGTTCACTTTGCCATCCTTCTTATCCGCCAATCACTTGGAGTAGTTCCGCTTCCAGTGACCAGTCCCTTTGCAGTAGAAGCACTTAGTCTCAGGCTTAGGACCAGACTTGGGCTTCTTCACTTGAGAAGCACAAGTCTTGCTGTTCTTCTTGAAGTTCCCCTTTTTCCCTTTGCCCTTTTCTTGAAACTAGTGATCTTGTCAACCATCAACACTTGATGCTCTTTCTTGATTTCTACCTTCATCGATTTCATCATCATGAAAAGCTCGGGAGTCCTTTTCGTCATCCCTTGCATACTATAGTTCATCACGAAGTTCTACTAACTTGGTGATTGTGACTAGAGAATTCTGTCAATCACTATTTTATCTGGAAGATTAACTCCCACTTGATTCAAGCGATTGTAGTACCCAGACAATCTGAGCACATGCTCACTAGTTGAGCGATTCTCCTCCATCTTTTAGCTATAGAACTTGTTGGAGACTTCATATCTCTCAACTCGGGTATTTGCGTGAAATATTAACTTCAACTCCTGGAACATCTCATATGGTCCATGACGTTCAAAACGTCTTTGAAGTCCCGATTCTAAGCCGTTAAGCATGGTGCACTAAACTATCAAGTAGTCATCATATTGAGCTAGCCAAACGTTCATAACATCTACATCTGCTCCTGCAATAGGCCTGTCACCTAGCGGTGCATCAAGGACATAATTCTTCTATGCAGCAATGAGGATAAACCTCAGATCACAGATCCAATCCGCATCATTGCTACTAACATCTTTCAACACAATTTTCTCTAGGAACATATCAAAATAAACATATGAAAGCAACAACGCGAGCTATTGATCTACAACATAGATATGCTAATACTACCAGGACTAAGTTCATGATAAATTAAAGTTCAATTAATCATATTACTTAAGAACTCCCACTTAGATAGACATCCCTCTAATCCTCTAAGTGATCATGTGATCCAAATCAACTAAACCATGTCCGATCATCACGTGAGAAGGAGTAGTTTTCAATGGTGAACATCACTATGTTGATCATATCTACTATATGATTCACGTTCGACCTTTCGGTCTTCGTGTTCCGAGGCCATATCTGTATATGCTAGGCTCGTCAAGTTTAACCTGAGTATTCCGCGTGTGCAACTATTTTGCACCCGTTGTATTTGAACGTAGAGCCTATCACACCCGATCATCACGTGGTGTCTCAGCACGAAGAACTTTTGCAACGGTGCATACTCAGGGAGAATACTTCTTGATACTTAGTGAGAGATCATCTTAAAATGCTGCCGTCAAACTAAGCAAAATAAGATGTATAAATAGATAAACATCATATGCAATCCAAATATGTGACATGATATGGCCATCAACATCTTGCGCCTTTGATCTCCATCTCCAAAGTACTATCATGATCTCTATCGTCACCGGCATGACACCATGATCTTCATCATCTTGATCTATATCAATGTGTCGTCACATGGATGTCTCGCCAACTATTGCTCTTGCAATTATTGCTATCGCATAGCGATAAAGTAAAGCAATTATTTGGCGCTTGCATCTTATGCAATAAAGAGACAACCATAAGGCTTTTGCCAGTTGCCGATAACTTCAACAAAACATGATCATCTCATACAACAACTTATATCTCATCACGTCTTGACCATATCACATCACAACATGCCCTGCAAAAACAAGTTAGACGTCCTCTACTTTGTTGTTGCAAGTTTTACGTGGCTGCTATGGGCTTAGCAAGAACTGTTCTTACCTACGCATCAAAACCACAACGATAGTTTGTCAAGTTGGTGTTGTTTTAACCTTCACAAGGACCGGGCGTAGTCACACTTGGTTCAAATAAAGGTTGAGAAACTGACACCCGCCAGCCACCTGTGTGCAAAGCACGTCGGTAGAACCAGTCTCGCGTAAGCGTACGCGTAATGTCGGTCCGGGCCGCTTCATCCAACAATACCGCCGAACCAAAGTATGACATGCTGGTAAGCAGTATGACTTATATCGCCCACAACTCACTTGTGTTCTACTCGTGCATATAACATCAACACATAAAACCTAGGCTTGGATGCCACTGTTGGGGAACGTAGTAATTTCAAAAAAATTCCTACGCACACGCAAGATCATGGTGATGCATAGCAACGAGAGGGGAGAGTGTTGTCCACGTACCCTTGTAGACCGAAAGTAGAAGCGTTAGCACAATGCGGTTGATGTAGTCGTACGTCTTCATGGCCCGACCAATCAAGCAATGAAACTACGACACCTCCGAGTTCTAGCACACGTACAGCTCGATGACAATCCCCGGACTCCGATCCAGCAAAGTGTCGGGGAAGATTTCCGTCAGCACGACGGCGTGGTGACGATCTTGATGTTCAACTGTCGCAGGGCTTCGCCTAAGCACCACTACAATATTATCGAGGAGTATGGTGGAAGGGGGCACCGTACACGGCTAAGAAAACGATCAAGAGGATCAACTTGCGTGTCTAGGGGTGCCCCCTGCCCCCGTATATAAAGGAGCAAGGGGGAGGCCGGCCGGCCCTAGGGCGCGCCAAGGAGGAGGAGTCCTCCTCCTAGTAGGAGTAGGACTCCCCTCTTTCCTACTCCTACTAGGAGGAGGAAAGGAAGGGGGAGGGGGAGAAGGAAAGGGGGGCGCCGCCCCCCTCTCCTAGTCCAATTCGGACCAGAGGGGGAGGGGGCGCGCGGCCCACCCTGGCCGCCCCTCTCTCTCTCCACTAGGGCCCATAAGGCCCATTACTTCTCCCCGGGGGGTTCCGGTAACCCTCCGGCACTCCGGTTTTCTCCGAAATCACCCGGAACACTTTCGGTGTCCGAATATAGCCGTCCAATATATCAATCTTTATGTCTCGACCATTTTGAGACTCCTTGTCATGTCCGTGATCACATCCGGGACTCCGAACTAACTTCGGTACATCAAAACTCATAAACTCATAATATAACTATCATCGAAACCTTAAGTGTGCGGACCCTACGGGTTCGAGAACAATGTAGACATGACCGAGACATGTCTCCGGTCAATAACCAATAGCGGAACCTGGATGCTCATATTGGCTCCCACATATTCTATGAAGATCTTTATCGGTCAGACGGCATAACAACATACGTTGTTCCCTTTGTCATCGGTATGTTACTTGCCCGAGATTCGATCGTCGGTATCTCAATACCTAGTTCAATCTCGTTACCGGCAAGTCTCTTTACTCGTTCCGTAATACATCATCCTGCAACTAACTCATTAGTTGCAATGCTTGCAAGGCTTAAGTGATGTGCATTACCGAGAGGGCCCAGAGATACCTCTCCGACAATCGAGTGACAAATCCTAATCTCGAAATACGCCAACCCAACATGTACCTTTGGAGACACCTGTAGAGCTCCTTTATAATCACCCAATTACGTTGTGATGTTTGGTAGCACACAAAGTGTTCCTCCGGCAAACGGGAGTTGCATAATCTCATAGTCATAGGAACATGTATAAGTCATGAAGAAAGCAATAGCAACATACTAAACGATCGGGTGCTAAGCTAATGGAATGGGTCATGTCAATCACATCATTCTCCTAATGATGTGATCCCATTAATCAAATGATAACACATGTCTATGGTTAGGAAACATAACCATCTTCGATTAACGAGCTAGTCAAGTAGAGGCATACTAGTGACACTTTGTTTGTCTATGTATTCACACATGTATTATGTTTCCGGTTAATATAATTCTAGCATGAATAATAAACATTTATCATGAAATAAGGAAATAAATAATAACTTTATTATTGCCTCTAGGGCATATTTCCTTCAGTCTCGCACTTGCACTAGAGTCTATAATCTAGATCACATCGCCATGTGATTTAACATCAATAGTTCACATCACCATGTGATTAACACCCATAGTTCACATCGTCATGTGACCAATACTCAAAGGGTTTGCTAGAGTCAGTAATCTAGTTCACATCTTTATGTGATTAACACCCAAAGAGTACTAAGGTGTGATCATGTTTTGCTTGTGAGAGAAGCTTAGTTAACGAGTCTGCCAAAATTCAGATCCTTTTTTTTGCAAATTTCTATGTCTACAATGCTCTGCACGGAGCTCCTTTAGCTAATTGCTCCCACTTACAATATGTATCCAGATGAAGACTTAGAGTCATCCGGATTAGTGCCAAAAACTTGTATCGACGTAATCCTTTTACGATGAACCTTTTGTCACCTCCATAATCGAGAAACATATCCTTATTCCACTAAGGATAATTTTGACCGATGTCCAGTGATCTACTCCTAGATCACTATTGTACTCCCTTGCCAAACTCAGGGCAGGGTATACAATAGGTCTGGTACACAGCATGGCATACTTTATAGAACCTATGGCTGAGGCATAGGGAATGACTTTCATTCTTTTCTATCTTCTGCCGTGGTCGGGCTTTGAGTCTTACTCAATTTCACACCTTGTAACACAGGCAAGAACTCTTTCTTTGACTATTCCATTTTGAACTACTTCAAAAATTTGTCAAGGTATGTACTCATTGAAAACTTATCAAGCGTCTTGATCTATCTCTATAGATCTTGAAGCTCAATATGTAAGCAGCTTCACCGAGATCTTTCATTGAAAAACTCTTATTCAAGTATCCCTTTATGCTATCCAGAAATTCTATATCATTTCCGATTAGTAATATGTCATCTACATATAATATCAGAAATGCTACAGAGCTCCCACTCACTTTCTTGTAAATACAGGCTTCTCCAAAAGTCTGTACAAAACCAAATGCTTTGATCACACTATCAAAGCGTTTATTCCAACTCTGAGAGGCTTGCACCAGTCCATAAATGGATCGCTGGAGCTTGCACACTTTGTTAGCTCCCTTTGGATCGACAAAACCTTCCGGCTGCATCATATACAACTCTTATTCCAGAAATCCATTCAGGAATGTAGTTTTGACATCCATCTGCCAAATTTCATAATCATAAAATGCGGCAATTGCTAACATGATTCGGACAGACTTAAGCATCGCTACGGGTGAGAAGGTCTCATCGTAGTCAATCCCTTGAACTTGTCGAAAACCTTTTGCGACAAGTCGAGCTTTGTAGACAGTAACATTACCGTCAGCATCAGTCTTCTTCTTGAAGATCCATTTATTCTCAATTGCTTTCCAATCTTTGGGCAAGTCAACCAAAGTCCACACTTTGTTCTCATACATGGATCCCATCTCAGATTTCATGGCTTCAAGCCATTTTGCGGAATCTGGGCTCACCATCGCTTCTCCATAGTTCGTAGGTTCATCATGATCTAGTAGCATGACTTCCAGAACAGGATTACCGTACCACTCTGGTACGGATCTTACTCTGGTTGATCTACGAGGTTCAGTAGTATCTTGTTCTGAAGTTTCATGATCATCATCATTGGCTTCCTCACTAATTGGTGTAGGTGTCACAGAAACCGGTTTCTGTGATGTACTACTTTCCAATAAGGGAGCAGGTACAGTTACCTCCTCAAGTTCTACTTTCCTCCCACTCACTTCTTTCGAGAGAAACTCCTTCTCTAGAAAGGATCCATTCTCAGCAACGAATAACTTGCCTTCCGATCTGTGATAGAAGGTGTACCCAACATTTTCTTTTGGGTATCCTATGAAGACGCACTTCTTCGATTTGGGTTTGAGCTTATCAGGTTGAAACTTTTTCACATAAGCATTGCAACCTCAAACTTTAAGAAACGACAACTTCGGTTTCTTGCCAAACCATAGTTCAGATTGTGTCTTTTCAACGGACTTAGATGGTGCCCCTTTTTAACGTGAATGCAGCTGTCTCTAATGCATGATCCCAAAACGATATTGGTAAATCGGTAAGAAACATCATAGATTGTACTATATCCAATAAAGTACAGTTATGACGTTCGGACACACAATTATGTTGTGGTGTTCCAGGTGGCATGACTCTGTGAAACTATTCCACATTGTTTTAATTGAAGACCAAACTCATAACTCAAATATTCGTCTCTGCGATCAGATCGTAGAAACTTTATTTTCTTGTCACGATGATTTTCCACTTCACTCTGAAATACTTTGAACTTTTCAGACTTATGTTTCATCAAGTAGATATACTCATATCTGCTCAAATCATCTGTGAAGGTCAGAAAATAACGATACCCGCCGCGAGCCTCAACACTCATCGGATCGCATACATCAGTATGTATTATTTCCAATAAGTCAGTTGCTCGCTCCATTGTTCTGGAGAACGGCGTTTTAGTCATCTTGCCCATGAGGCATGGTTCGCAAGCATCAAGTGATTCATAATCAAGTGATTCCAAAAACCCATCAGCATGGAGTTTCTTCATGCGCTTTACACCAATATGACCTAAACGGCAGTGCCACAAATAAGTTGCACTATCATTATTAACTTTGCATCTTTTGGTTTCAATATTATGATTATGTGTATCACTACGATCGAGATCCAACGAACTATTTTCATTGGGTGTGTAACCATATAAGGTTTTATTCATGTAAACAGAACAACAATTTATTCTCTTACTTAAATGAATAACCGTATTACAATAAACGTGATCAAATCATATTCATGCTCAACGCAAACACCAAATAACACTTATTTAGGTTTAACACTAATCCCGAAAGTATAGGGAGCGTGCGATGATGATCATATCAATCTTGGAACCACTTCCAACACACATCATCACTTCACCCTTAACTAGTCTCTGTTTATTCTGCAACTCCCATTTCGAGTTACTAATCTTAGCAACTGAACTAGTATCAAATACTGAGGGGTTGCTATAAACACTAGTAAAGCACACATCAATAACATGTATATCAAATATACTTATGTTCACTTTGCCATCCTTCTTATCCGCCAATCACTTGGGGTAGTTCCGCTTCCAGTGACCAGTCCCTTTGCAGTAGAAGCACTTAGTCTCAGGCTTAGGACCAGACTTGGGCTTCTTCACTTGAGAAGCACAAGTCTTGTTGTTCTTCTTGAAGTTCCCCTTTTCCCCTTTGCCCTTTTCTTGAAACTAGTGATCTTGTCAACCATCAACACTTGATGCTCTTTCTTGATTTCTACCTTCATCGATTTCATCATCATGAAAAGCTCGGGAGTCCTTTTCGTCATCCCTTGCATACTATAGTTCATCACGAAGTTCTACTAACTTGGTGATGGTGACTAGAGAATTCTGTCAATCACTATTTTATCTGGAAGATTAACTCCCACTTGATTCAAGCGATTGTAGTACCCAGACAATCTGAGCACATGCTCACCAGTTGAGCGATTCTACTCCATCTTTTAGCTATAGAACTTGTTGGAGACTTCATATCTCTCAACTCGGGTATTTGCGTGAAATATTAACTTCAACTCCTGGAACATCTCATATGGTCCATGACGTTCAAAACGTCTTTGAAGTCCCGATTCTGAGCCGTTAAGCATGGTGCACTAAACTATCAAGTAGTCATCATATTGAGCTAGCCAAACGTTCATAACATCTACATCTGCTCCTGCAATAGGTCTGTCACCTAGCGGTGCATCAAGGACATAATTCTTCTATGCAGCAATGAGGATAAACCTCAGATCACAGATCCAATCCGCATCATTGCTACTAACATCTTTCAACATAATTTTCTCTAGGAACATATCAAAATAAACATATGAAAGCAACAACGCGAGCTATTGATCTACAACATAGATATGCTAATACTACCAGGACTAAGTTCATGATAAATTAAAGTTCAATTAATCATATTACTTAAGAACTCCCACTTAGATAGACATCCCTCTAATCCTCTAAGTGATCATGTGATCCAAATCAACTAAACCATGTCCGATCATCACGTGAGAAGGAGTAGTTTTCAATGGTGAACATCACTATGTTGATCATATCTACTATATGATTCATGTTCGACCTTTTGGTCTTCGTGTTCCGAGGCCATATCTATATATGCTAGGCTCGTCAAGTTTAACCTGAGTATTCCGAGTGTGCAACTATTTTGCACCCGTTGTATTTGAACGTAGAGCCTATCACACCCGATCATCACGTGGTGTCTCAGCACGAAGAACTTTTGCAACGGTGCATACTCAGGGAGAACACTTCTTGATAATTGGTGAGAGATCATCTTAAAATGCTACCGTCAAACTAAGAAAAATAAGATGTATAAAAAGATAAACATCATATGCAATCAAAATATGTGACATGATATGGCCATCATCATCTTGCGCCTTTGATCTCCATCTCCAAAGTACTGTCATGATCTCTATCGTCACCGGCATGACACCATGATCTTCATCATCTTGATCTATATCAATGTGCCGTCACGTGGACGTCTCGCCAACTATTGCTCTTGCAATTATTGCTATCGCATAGCAATAAAGTAAAACAATTATTTGGCGCTTGCATCTTATGCAATAAAGAGACAACCATAAGGCTTTTGCCAGTTGCCTATAACTTCAACAAAACATGATCATCTCATACAACAACTTATATCTCATCACGTCTTGACCATATCACATCACAACATGCCCTGCAAAAACAAGTTAGACGTCCTCTACTTTGTTGTTTCAAGTTTTACGTGGCTGCTACGGGCTTAGAAAGAACCGTTCTTACCTACGCATCAAAACCACAACGATAGTTTGTCAAGTTGGTGCTGTTTTAACCTTCGCAAGGACCGGGCGTAGTCACACTTGGTTCAAATAAAGGTTGATAAACTGACACCCGCCAGCCACCTGTGTGCAAAGCACGTCGGTAGAACCAGTCTCACATAAGCATACGCGTAATGTCGGTCCGGGCCGCTTCATCCAACAATACCGCCGAACCAAAGTATGACATGCTGGTAAGCAGTATGACTTATATCGCCCACAACTCACTTGTGTTCTACTCATGCATATAACATCAACACATAAAACCTAGGCTCGGATGCCACTGTTGGGGAACGTAGTAATTTCAAAAAAATTCCTACGCACACGCAAGATCATGGTGATGCATAGGAACGAGAGGGGAGAGTGTTGTCCACGTACCCTCGTAGACCGAAAGTGGAAGCGTTAGCACAATGCGGTTGATGTAGTCGTACGTCTTCATGGCCCGACGAATCAAGCAACGAAACTACGGCACCTCCGAGTTCTAGCACACATACAGCTCGATGACGATCCCCGGACTCCGATCCAGCAAAGTGTCGGGGAAGAGTTCCATTAGCACGATGGCCTGGTGACGCTCTTGATGTTCAACTGTCGCAAGGCTTCGCCTAAGCACCACTACAATATTATCGAGGAGTATGGTGGAAGGGGGCACCGTACACGGCTAAGAAAACGATCACGAGGATCAACTTGCGTGTCTAGGGGTGCCCCCTGCCCCCGTATATAAAGGAGCAAGGGGGGAGGCCGGCCGGCCCTAGGGCGTGCCAAGGAGGAGGAGTCCTCCTCCTAGTAGGAGTAGGAATAGGACTCCCTTCTTTCCTACTCCTACTAGGAGGGGGAAAGGAAGGGGGAGAGGGAGAAGGAAAGGGGGGGCGCCGCCCCCCTCTCCTAGTCCAATTCAGACCGGAGGGGGAGGGGGCACGCGGCCCACCCTGGCCGCCCCCCTCTCTCTCCACTAGGGCCCATAAGGCCCATTACTTCTCCCGGGGGGGGGGGGGGTCCGGTAACCCTCCGGCACTCCGGTTTTCTCCGAAATCACCCGAAACATTTTCGGTGTCCGAATATAGCCGTCCAATATATCAATCTTTATGTCTCGACCATTTTGAGACTCCTTGTCATGTCCGTGATCACATCCAGGACTCCGAACTAACTTCGGTACATCAAAACTCATAAACTCATAATATAACTGTCATCGAAACCTTAAGTGTGCGGACCCTACGGGTTCGAGAACAATGTAGACATGACCGAGACATGTCTCCGGTCAATAACCAATAGCGGAACCTGGATGCTCATATTGGCTCCCACATATTCTACGAAGATCTTTATCGGTCAGACCGCATAACAACATACGTTGTTCCCTTTGTCACCGGTATGTTACTTGCCCGAGATTCGATCGTCGGTATCTCAATACCTAGTTCAATCTCGTTACCGGCAAGTCTCTTTACTCGTTCCGTAATACATCATCCTGCAACTAACTCATTAGTTGCAATGCTTGCAAGGCTTAAGTGATGTGCATTACCGAGAGGGCCCAGAGATACCTCTCCGACAATCGAGTGACAAATCCTAATCTCGAAATACGCCAACCCAACATGTACCTTTGGAGACACCTGTAGAGCTCCTTTATAATCACCCAATTACGTTGTGATGTTTGGTAGCACACAAAGTGTTCCTCCGGCAAACGAGAGTTGCATAATCTCATAGTCATAGGAACATGTATAAGTCATGAAGAAAGCAATAGCAACATACTAAACGATCGGGTGCTAAGCTAATGGAATGGGTCATGTCAATCACATCATTCTCCTAATGATGTGATCCCGTTAATCAAATGACAACACATGTCTATGGTTAGGAAACATAACCATCTTCGATTAACGAGCTAGTCAAGTAGAGGCATACTAGTGACACTTTGTTTGTCTATGTATTCACACATGTATTATGTTTCCAGTTAATATAATTCTAGCATGAATAATAAACATTTATCATGAAATAAGGAAATAAATAATAACTTTATTATTGCCTCTAGGGCATATTTCCTTCAAGTACTTGATGAGGAACTCATAAGAGGTTATGTAGTACTTGATACTATCGAGGTACCATGGTGTAATACTCGACGGAAGATCAAAGTAAAGGTTGGACTGGTGTATTGATCCACAGAAGACAAGTGCTTAAACTTGCCCGTGAAATGGGGTCAAAGAAGAACATATGGTCGAAACCACGATTGCAAAAGGCCGGATCCCAGATATAAGAACTTATACCAAGGGAAAATTTAATTTAAGAGAAGCTTTAATGATAAGATCTACATCGTGTCCATGGGCATGAACACAAAGTTCAAGGTCGACTCCCACTTCTTCAATGCATAACCCTTCATTCACTGCTCTAGATAAAAATGATTTTAGTGTCAAAACCTACCTGGTGAATTACTAGAGGAGTATGACCCGTGAAAACTTTCGGGTTCACACAGATTAAGAAAGGCATAGGTTCAACCCGTCAGGGTATCGTGGAAACATATACCACAAGCTTCAATCGTAAATACCACCAACTCGAAAACAGAGCATGGTTGAGAAAACAGAGGATACAATTTACCAAAAGCATTATGTATCAGAGGAATGGCTCACGAGGTTATTGAATAAGGAGGACACTGTCGAATAATAATCCAATAAAGGATCTGACGGTCCATAGCGGAGCTGATGTGAGCATCGGCACACAATCAGTTGAAGAAAGGATGCAAGGGCATCAGATTATAGAACACCTGAATGATTCGATGCTTAGATATCTGTTGACACACAAACACGTCACGTGTACCCTCGACGCCGGGGGTGATGCACCGCAGCTCACGTCGAAGGAGACCCGACCGACAGCGCGATACGCAAGACAGTCGGCGGGCACTTTTGCAGACCCGAAACCCCGCGCACCCGGGAGGGACCCCGTCAGGGATTGTGGCGGCTATGGGCTGTCCTAGGTCGATTCACTCGCCCCTAGAGCCTCGGGATTCACAGCTCTCAAACACGAAGAACAGCGAAAAACGAGAGAGAAAAACGGTGGAGAGATAAAACATAGATGAAAAAGTAGTACATTGATTTGTTCGATTGTGTGTTGTTCAATCGGCTGTCACCCCAACATATATAAGAGGCGGATGGACTTCCTGTACAAGCAAAGGATTCATCTAGGCTTTCCTTACAAGAAAATTACATCAATTCACGACCTAGAGTCCTAGTTCTGGTCCCACTTGGATTCAGCCCGAATCTGATCCAATCTTCTGTCTTGCTCCTTGCGTGGGCCGTGGAATCTGCATATGACTTCCGATGGAGACGGTTCAAATATCAATTTTGTATGCTTCGATGAGGCCAACAATCCGTATGTTGATCACTTTTCCAAATAAGGCCATCTTGAATACTCCATGGGGTCATCTTTAATTTTGAGTCGGACTCGGTCATGTAGCTGACTGGACCATCCGACTCTTGTAGCGTCTCTGCAGGTCATATACTACGTCGGATGATGATGACTCCAAAAGAAAAGTTGACCATTTCGACGTTACGAATAACTTTCATTTTGAACACTTCTTCATCCGAGTCCATCTAGATAATCATTTGAGCCCATCTTCAGCTTCTGGTCGGATTGGCCTTGACAGTTTCCACCCAGCAAGCTCTTTCCCGGCAAGCTTTTCAGCCCCAGCAAGGTCTTCACCCGGCAAGCTTTCCCCCCGGCAAGTTTTCCTCCCCGGAAAGGTTTCACACCAACAAGCTTCTCCGCCGGCAAGCTTTCCACGCCGGCAAGCTTCTCCGCCGGCAAGCTTTCCACACCGGCAAGCCCTCACATCGGCAAGATTTTACCCCGGCAAGGTTTCATTCAGCCGGCAAAGGCCGAATACTTTCTCACTCAGGGTCGGACCATGAAGTGTTGCCTCTAACTTTTGCATACGAACCCGGATTCGTGACCATGCCAAAATGTGGTGTCAACACATGCCCCCCTGTTTTTCGGCAAAGCTTGTGTGCCGAAAAATAACTTGTATTGTGTTTTTTCTAAGGACGATGTCAACACTCCATCGGCCATTTATTTTCCTCAGGACGATAATCAGGTATCAGCCATGTCTGTGCTAAGGGCGATAGTCATATATCGGCCATTGCCCACTTAGGCTTCTTGCCACACACTTGGGTGGTATTTCTTCAAGTACTTGCCATTGAGAGCTCGAGGTAACAGTGCCCCTTGTACGGATTCCACCAAATAAGAGTTTCTGGGAACTATTCTTGCAATTCTAAAAGGACCTTCCCAACTTGGAGACCACTTCCCGAATTTTCTGTCCCTTGAACCAATCGGGAGAATTACTTTCCAGACGAGATCGCCAACTTGAAAATTCTTCAACTTAACCTTCTTATTGTAAGCCCTTGCTACCCTCAACTTGTCCCTCTCTATGGCCTTCAAAGAAGCCAAACGTTTATCGGCAACCTCATCAATATTGTCCATCATCAAGTTATAAAAGTCTGCTGCCGATAAATCATTTTGCTTGGCTATTCTCAAAGCTTTGAAATTCACTTCCACTGGTAAAACAGCCTCTTGACCGTATACTAGCTCATATGGAGTCACCTTCGTAGCACCATGCCTTGAGATCCTATGTGCCCACAAAGCTTCAGACAACAACTCATGCCATCTCCTTGGATTATCCTCAATCTTCTTCTTGATGAGCTTAATTAAAATTTTATTGCTAGACTCAGCTTGTCCATTGGCTTGGGCATAATATGGAGAGGAATTGAGCAATTTTATGTTATAAGATTCGGCAAATTCTCTAACTTGGTGTGACATGAAAGAGGAGCTTTGATCTGTAGTCAATGTTTGAGAATGCCGAATCTATGAATAATGTGCTCGGTTATGAATTTAATCACCTCCGTATGTGTCATGTTCTTGAGAGGTACTGCTTCAGACCATTTAGTGAAATAATCGGTTGCCACCAATACGAACCGATGCCCCTTTGAGGAAGAGGGATGAATTTTTCCAATAAAGTCTAAACCCCATCCTCTGAAAGGCCACGGCTTGATAATGGGATGTAACATAGCAGCAGGAGCGAACTGGATATCACCAAATTTTTGACAAGCTTCACACCCTTTGTAATATCTGAAGCAATCATTAATCATAGTCGGCCAAGAAAATCCAGCATGTCATAGCAACCATTTCATCTTGGGAGCCGATTGATGAGTGCCACAAATACCTTCATGGACCTCCCCCATAGCAACTCTCGCTTGGTCCTCGTTCAAGCACTTTAGAAGAACATCACCAACCGTTCGGCGATAGAGATCATCATCTCTCATTGTATACTTGAAAGCCATCCGCCGAACAGCCCTGTCCACCCTTCTACTAGGATCACACAAATAATCAACAATGGGTTTCCTCCAGTCTTGACTTTCTCCTGCATTGAATATTTCATTAGTGGCCGAAACGGTGGGCTCCGGTTCGGCCTCCCCTACGTCGGCAAGACTAGACATCGGCTTTTCAGAAATATGAAACACGCCATGATCAACATGGTAGCCGGATGCATGTTGTGCCAACTCATTTGCTTTCCAATTGTCATGTCTATATATATGAGCAATGCTAAAACAATCCAAAGTAGAAATTATATCTAGACATTTATTAAGATAAACATTAAGTGATTCGTCCAAACACTGAAAGCCTTTGGATATTTGCTGCACCACTAGTAACGAATCACCATAAGCCTCAATATGTGTAACACCTATAGCAAGCAACATCTCTAAACCGAATAACAATGCTTCATATTCGGCTTGATTATTTGTGCAAAAATATTCTAAGCGGCATGAGGCTTCAAAAACAGCACCATGAGGAGATATGTAAACAATACCAACACCTTGGCCATTGCTACAAACTGAACCATCAAAATATAATCTCCACGGTACTAATGAGACAAGGTTTATATCAATTTCATACTTGTGATCAATCCGATGTTCAACAATAAATTTAGCAATGATTTGGCCTTTCATGGATTTTAGAGATTCATAAGCCAAATCATATTCAATCAAAGCATAAGCCCACTTGCCAATTCTACAACTAAGAATTGGCCTATGCAACATGTATTTAATGGCATCGGTTTGACAAGCTACTATACAAGCACTCGACACTAAATAATGTCTCAATTTTGTGCAAGCATAATATAAGCATAGACATAGTTTCTCAATAAATGTATACCTTGTCTCGGCGTCCAACAAGCGTCTGCTCAAATATGTAATAGCATGCTCTTTTCCCTTAGTTTCTTGAGTCAAAACAACACCAATAACTCCTTCTTCTGCTGCAATGTAAAGCCTGAAGGGTTCCCTATGCTTGGGTGCTTTCATCACCGAAGGAGTGCACAAATAATTCTTGATCATATCAAATGCTTCTTGCTGTTTTGCCCCCAAGCGAAATCAGCATCATTCTTTAATCGAAGGATAGGAGTAAACGCATCAACCTTCCCTGAAAAATTAGCTATGAACCTCCTCAAGTAATTGACCTTGCCAAGGAACTTTTGCATATCTCTCTTGCATCTTGGAGCTTCCACTTTCTGTGTGGCCTCTATCTTTTTGGGATCAATCTCTATGCCATCTTCATGGATAATGAAACCCAAAAACTTACCAGCCGACACACCGCATGCACACTTCAAAGGATTCATCTTCAGTCCATACTTTTTCATTCTTTCAAGAGCTAAACGCAAATCGGCCAAATGGGATTCAAAAACATCCGATTTGACAACAATATCATCAATATAAACTTCAAGTATGACACCGAGTAAATCATGAAAAATCAAATTCATAGTCCTTTGATATGTGGCGCCAGCATTTTTTAATCTGAATGTCATCACTGTCCACTCGAATAAACCAAGAAAACCAGGGCAACGAAGAGCTGTCTTGAACATGTCCTCTTCGGCCATAAAAATTTGATTATACCCGGCATTACCATCAAGGAAGCTAATAACTTTATGTCCATAAGCATCATTAATAAGCATATCGGCTATTGGCATGGGATACTCATCTTTGGGTGTAGCCCTATTCAAATCTCTGAAGTCAATGCATACTCTCAACTTGCCGGATCCCTTCTTCTCCACTGGGACAATGTTAGAAATCCACTCGGCATACCTGCAAGGTCTAATAAAATTAGCTTTAAGCAAACGACCGATCTCTTCCTTGATCCAGTCATATGTTTTTGGATTAAACTTTCTGGCCAATTATTTGTATGGTCTAAAACTAGCCTTTATAGGTAACCGATGCTCCACTAGCTCTCGTCTTAAACCTGGCATCTCATGATATTCCCATGCAAAGCAACAAACATATTCTTTCAATAGCTCGATCAACTTAGCTTTATGATCGGCTCTTAAATTTGCATTTACAAATCTCGTCCTAGGAGTTGAACCATCTCCTATATCTATCTCTTCTAATGGATCGGTCGATGTAAAACCTTGTCCTAATTTATCCATATCATCTAACTCTTCTATGGACTCATACATATCGTTCTCATTGGACCGATATTCTACAAGTCGCTTTTGTAACCACTCTGAGTTAGGATCCATTTAAGCATATCATACCTTGGAGCTGATTGCATTCAGTCGGCTTTAAAGAGACGGGCACGAAACCATTCTTGGTTGCGCTGAGAAAATCAAACTCTGACAAGTCACGTCCCGTCAAGCAAGTAGCATTTGGGTGTTTCCAATCCACTGACGTCTCGGCCAAAGCAACACAGGCCGAGTTATCCGCATGAATGACTTCCACTTCATCATCAACCCACTGGATCAAAAACTGGTGCATAGTGGATGGCACGCACTGGTTTGCATGAACCCAATCATGGCCTAGTATGACATTGTAGTTACCTTGCACCTCAGCGACAAAGAATGCGGTAGCCAAAGTTTTACTTCCCATCGTGAGCTCCACATACATCACACCTTTGGCTTCAGTTTTCTCTTTGCCTTCAAATCCATTGAGCACCATGTTGGTCTTTATCAACTCTTCATCATGCAGCCCCAATTTTTTGAAGACCGAATACGGCATAAGATTCACCACAGCACCACCATCAACAAGCATCTGAGTGAGCGGTGATCCATTGATATGACCTCTGAGATACAACGGTTTCAGATGCGTTACTGGGTCTTTTGGCTTCTCGAATATTGCATTTTTAGGGCCAAAATCCAGCTGAGCCACCTCCCGTTCCTCATCTACAGCTCGAAACTCAGCAGGTAAGTAATACACCATATTGATATCCATACCTTCATGAACCGGCGTAGACTCATAGTCCAATATATCATCCTCTTCTTCAAGTGCATCCACCGATTCTGAAATTTTTCCAAGTGAAGGAGAAGTAAGAAGTGTCGCAGGCGATGTAATAGATGTCGCATCGTCCTCCTTTGGTGGCGCAGGTGCTGCTGTGATAGGTGTAGAATCGACTGTATCTTGTATTTGCTTAGGCCTCCACACTCGTTTTGTAGGCACCATGGGCCGAGTGTCATTGAACAACTTATCCCTTTGCTTCTCGGCTTCTTGTTTTGTCATCTCTTGACTCCTTAACCTCTATAGTTTCCTCTTTTGTGTTTTTGTCAGCCCTGGAGGACACCACTTTGGCTGAGTGTATTTAGGATCTCTCATCTTTACTTGGCTGGTGTTTCCTTCAAGGTCATTAGCCAAGTACTTTGGCGCGATAGCAAGTATCGGTTCATTCGGATCGTTATGCATAATCGGCTGTTGTATGGTGAATGTTTCGGTGCCCAAGATGAGTGAGTCGGCATCTTTTTTTCCTTGCCTTTGCTTGACTCGACCGTTACAGCACTTGGCGACTTAACACGCCATTCTTGCTTGCCGACCCCTTTTTGATTATCTTGCACTGGCCGATTGACACTATTGTTCAAACGGCCTCGTGTGGGATAAGAAAGTCTCTCATGAACGGGCCTCCTTTGTTTCGCCCAACCCGGATGAAAAGCATAAGGGGCCATTGGGGGCTGCCACCATCCTCCATTGAAGTCTCCCATGTGATATGGTACATAGGGGAGAGGCGGTACCCATGGTCTCGGCGCCCACGACCCATATGGCCTTGCATGATGCTGAAATTCTTCCCGATGAGGTGACCTTGAGCGCTTCAAATTTGGTGACCGGTTAGAGCTAGAACCGGCTGCATGATTGGCATACTTGAACAGCAACATATCAAAAGTTGGCTTGACTTTCTTGCGCTGCACTTTAGCTTCATTCGTCTTCCACTTGCCAACTTCTGGACTTTTGGGCTTGAAAAATTTAACACGAGTATTTTCTTGCGCTTGCGGTTGCCCCCCGAGTGTAGGATTCTTGATGGTGACTTTGATCACTTCCTTGCCATCGGGCTGCTTATCAAGCACAACATGTCTCCCCAAGACCTTGTTGCCCTCCTTGTCTTTCCTGGGCTCACCAATAATGACATTAGTTTTATTAGCAGATTCGGCTACCTCCGGCCGAATGAGTAGCTTCTTCCCCTCCAAATCCATGGTATTCATTGGAAAAGGTTGTTTATCAACTTGCATCTCAGAAAAGTTCAATCATCCGTCATTAATGGCCGATTGTATCTGTCGTCGAAAAACATTGCAATCATTAGTAGCATGAGAAAAAGAATTATGATACTTGTAATAAGCGCGCCGTTTCAGCTCTTCAAACGACGGTAATGTATGAGATATTCTAATAATCTTAGCCTGCAGCAAAGCATCAAATATTCTATCACACTTAGCAATGTTAAAAGTAAACTTCATCTCCTCATCATGATTCTTATGAATCAGTTTCAGATCATTGCAAGTAAAGGGTTTGGATTTAGATGGCCAAACAAATTCAGTAGAAAAAACATCACTCATCGTCCGAGTGATCACTATCATATTCCACCATATTCATCTTTGGACGATCGGCTTTGTATCTATGCACTTCTTTGAGGTCTTTACTTCGGCTTTCCTGAGCCAAAGCCCTTTGTAAGACTTGGTTGATATTTAAGAACTCATAGCCTTCTAGTTTTTCTCTAATGGGAGTTCTCAAACCACTCAGCACCAGGTCCGCCAAGTCCCTCTCGGTTATCACCAAACTAAAACACCGGTTTTTTGTTTCTCTGAATCTCTTGACGTAATCAGAGACCGATTCATCATGCTTCTGTTTAACTGATGTTAGATGTGACAACTTGAGTTCATTGTCGCCGCTATAAAAGTGATCATGAAACTTCTGCTCTAGCTGCGACCAAACCCTAATGGAACCATGTGGTAAAGAAGAAAACCATGAAAATGCGGTACCAGTTAATGATAGAGGAAATAACCGCACTTTCAACTCATTTAGTGAGCCTGCTTCACCTAATTGTGCCAAGTATTGACTAACATGCTCCCATGTGGTTTTTGTGCCCTCTCCATTGAACTTAACAAAATCTGGAATCTTATATCCCGGAGGGCACTGGATGGCATCAAAGTACTCGAGGTACGGCTTTTGGTAAATCCGATTCCGAGGTAACTCAACTCCAAAATTCTCTCGAAGCATCTTAGCCATCTCCTCTCTAAGATTAGCTAGACCATCATCCATAGTGGACGATGCAACTTGTGGCAGCGGCATAGGAGGAGTAGGACTACTAGCAGTAGGTATGAACTGTGGCACGCATTCCGAACTATAGTTCGGTAATGGCCGAGTGGTTGTAGCTATAGGTAGGGTTTGGTTCGGTGTTGCCACCGAACCTGGCATGCTCATAATAGGATTGATGGGTGCAGTCACAATCTGATTTGTTTGGGTAGGATAATAAGCCATCGGCACGGGAGGCGCCGATGCAATAGGTAAAGCCAGATTAGGGTTTTGCACACTAGCAGCTACACCATCATTACCACTAGACGAGTGAGATGTATTCTTCTGAGCATTAGTATTTTCTACGAAAGTTTGGTAGACTAGATTGTTACCATCAGCAATACGACTTTCAATCTCAGCCCACTACTCAGGAGAAAAGGCAGTACTTACAAAGGGTTTAACCTGCTCGGCTTGAAGAGGAGGGAACTTGATTTCTTCAATCGGAGTGATGTTGCCTTGGCGATCCTTCTTGAACTTTGCAAGGAACTCCTGCAAGTCCTTCTCCTCGCGCGCCTTCTTGTACTCCTCATAAACTTGGCGATGATCGGCCGATATCTCATCAAGACTGGGCTTAATGATGTTATCGGCGTCTACCTCAGATGGCTTGGGAATATCAGACATGGTGGATGATGACGATTGATCTTCGATCCCCAGCGGAGTCGCCAAAAAGTGTGTTGACACACGAACACGTCACATGTACCCTCGACGCCGGGGGTGATGCACCGCAGCTCACGTCGAATGAGACCCGACCGACAGCGCGATACGCAAGACAGTCGGCGGGCGCTTTTGCAGACCCGAAACCCCGCGCACCCGGGAGGGACCCCGTCAGGGATTGCGGCGGCTATGGGCTGCCCTAGGTCGATTCGCTCGCCCCTAGAGCCTCGGGATTCGCAGCTCTCAAACACGAAGAACAGCGAAAAACGAGAGAGAAAAACGGTGGAGAGATAAAACATAGATGAAAAAGTAGTATATTGATTTGTTCGATTGTGTGTTGTTCAATCGGCCGTCACCCCCAACATATATAAGAGGCGGCTGGACTTCCCGTACAAGCAAAGGATTCATCTAGGCTTTCCTTACAAGAAAATTACATCAATTCACAACCTAGAGTCCTAGTTCTGGTCCCACTTGGATTCAGCCCGAATCTGGTCCAATCTTCTGTCTTGCTCCTTGCGCGGGCCGTGGAATCTGCATATGACTTCCGATGGAGACGGTTCAAATATCAATTTTGTACGCTTTGATGAGGCCAACAATCCGTATGTTGATCACTTTTCCAAATAAGGACATCTTGAATACTCCACAGGGTCATCTTTAATTTCGAGTCGGACTCGGTCATGTAGCTGACTGGACCATCCGACTCTTGTAGCGTCTCTGCAGGTCGTATACTACGTCGGATGATGATGACTCCAAAAGCAAATTTGACCATTTTGACGTTACGAATAACTTTCATGTTGAACACTTCTTCATCTGAGTCCATCTAGATAATCATTTGAGCCCATCTTCAGCTTCTGGTTGGATTGGCCTTGACAGTTTCCACCCAACAAGCTCTTTCCCGGCAAGCTTTTCAGCCCCAGCAAGGTCTTCGCCCGGCAAGCTTTTCCCCCCGGCAAGCTTTCCTCCCCGGCAAGGTTTCACACCGGCAAGCTTCTCCGCCGGCAAGCTTTCCATGCCGGCAAGCTTCTCCGCCGGCAAGCTTTACACGCTGGCAAGCCCTCACATCGGCAAGATTTTACCCTGGCAAGGTTTCATTCAGCCGGCAAAGGCCGAATACTTTCTCACTCAGGGCCGGCCCGTGAAGTGTTGCCTCTAACTTTTGCATACGAACCCGGATTTGTGACCATGCCAAAATCTGGTGTCAACAATATCAAAGGAATTATGATTTCCAAATAGAAGGATCAGAAGCAGACGCTCTGATCAAGGGTGGATAAGTTCAATAGACCTAAGGATACAATTGACGGCAAACAGATTGGTCGAGAACAAGCTCATGTTCAAAAATGACGTCTGAGCCAGAAAGATAATTTGAAAGGATCAACTGATGATTGCGTGCATTCGCACTCATGTTGAATCAATAGGATCAAAATGACGGTGTCTAAGGATACTGACGAATATTGCGAGACATATGGAAAGCATCCATAATGCAAGCAGACAAGTATTGCAGAGCAATAAGCTACTAAGGATTTTTGGAGGATCGAATAGTATTTCGAAGACCATTATGAAACACATGAACAACTGGGAGATGAGCGGATACTCAATAAGTGCGAGAATTATCCATAGGGGTATTCATGTGACAAAGAACAAGAAGGCAGTAAGCTTAAAGGATTATCGAAACAACGACGAGTATTTCGGGGTATCTTGTAATAACAAGACCTACTGGGGATGAATGTAAGAATAACAACTGCAAGTAGTTATCCATAAGGGTTGACGGTGGAAGGGGAATTGCAAAAGCGATGAACACAAGTTCTCGGGTTAACAGCGGAGAGTATCTTCAGGGTCTTCACGTGCAGCAGACGATCATCAGTAATAAGGGGCTCTCCGGGTGAAAGTGATAACGAGATCCTAATGTTAGATTTAGCAAAATTCATTTAACCCGAATAGAAGAGAGATCAGAGTCCCAGAGTATAGACAAGGAGTAAAAGATCCTAATACCACCCAATGGCGACGTGGGCCCGTAAGCCACACAGCCATGTTAGTAAAAGTTTTTCAATGACTAGACTCGACTTCGGCCAAGGAGCGTGGAAGGGGGATTCCTACAGGCAGTCGGCTCTGATACCAACTTGTGACGCCCCCGATTTGACCGTACACTAATCATACACGCAAACATGTACGATTAAGATCAGGGCTCACAGGAAGATATCACAACACAACTCTACAAATAAAATAAGTCATATAAGCATCATATTACAAGCCAGGGGCCTCGAGGGCTCGAATACAAGAGCTCGATCATAGACGAGTCAGCGGAAGCACAATATCTGAGTACAGACATAAGTTAAACAAGTTTGCCTTAAGAACGCTAGCACAAACTGGGATACAAATCGAAAGAGGCGCAGACCTCCTGCCTGGGATCCTCCTAAACTACTCCTGGTCGTCGTCAGCGGGCTGCACGTAGTAGTAGGCACCTCCAGAGTAGTAGTAGTCGTCATCGATAGTGGCGTCTGGCTCATGAACTCCAACGTCTGGTTGCAACAATCGGGTATAGAAAGGGGGAAAAGGGGGAGCAAGGCAACCGTGAGTACTCATCCAAAGTACTCGCAAGCAAGGAGCTACACTACAAATGTATGCATTGGTATCAAATGGAATAAGGGTATCATATGTGGACTGAACTGCAGAATGCCGGAATAAGAGGGGGATAGCTAGTCCTATCGAAGACTACACTTCTGGCCACCTCCATCTTGCAGCATGTAGAAAAGAGTAGATGGTAAGTTCACCAAGTAACATCGCATAGCATAAACCTAACCGATGATCCTCCCCTCGTCGCCCTGTGAGAGAGCGATCACCGGTTGTATCTGCCACTTGGAAGGGTGTATTTTATTAAGTATCCGGTTCTAGTTGTCATAAGGTCAAGGTACAACTCCAAGTCATCCTATTACCGAAGATCACGGCTATTCGAATAGTTTAACTTCCCTGCAGTGGTGCACCACATTTCCCAACACGCTCGATCCCCTTTGTCCAGACACACTTTTCTGGGTCATGCCCGGCCTCGGAAGATCAACACGTCGCCCTACCTAGGCACAACAGAGAGGTCAGCACGCCGGTCTAAATCCTATGGCGCAGGGGTCTGGGCCCATCACCCATCGCACACCTGCACGTTGTGTACGCAGCCGGTGAGCAGATCTAGCCTCCCTTATACAAGAGCAGGCGTTCAAGTCCAACCCGGCGCGTGCCGCTCAGTCGCTGATGTCACGAAGGCTTCGGCTGATACCACGACGTCGAGTGCTCATAACTGTCCCCGCGTGGTTGGTTAGTGCGTATAGGCTAGTAGCCAGACTCAGATCAAATACCAAGATCTCGTTAAATGTGTTATCTTGAAGTAACCGCGAACGCCAACCAGGGCCAGGCCCATCTCTCTCCTAGGTGGTCTCAACCTACCCTGTCGCTCTGCCACAAAGATCCACTCAGAGGGCCATCGGGACAAACGTCCTTTCGGACCCAATCCGTGAATCACTCGCGGGTACTCCTACGAGCCGACCCGTCTTTAGTCACCACAAGTATCATGTATTATGTATATAAGTATATACCCGTGACCACCTCCCGAGTGATCACGGCCCGATAGTATAGCATGGCAGACGGACAAGAATGTAGGGCCAGTGATGGCAAACTAGCATCCTGTACTAAGCATTAGGATTGCAGGTAAAGGTAACAACAATAGTAGCAAGGACAGGCTATGCATCAGGATAGGATTAACGGAAAGCAGTAACATGCTACACTACTCTAATGCAAGTAGTATAAAGAAGAGTAGGCAATCTCTGGTGATCAAGGGGGGGCTTGCCTGGTTGCTCTGGCAAGAGAGAGGGGTCGTCAACACCGTAGTCGTACTGGGTAGTAGCGGCGTCGGTCTCGGTGTCTAGCGAGAGAAGAGGGGGGAAGAAATAATAAATATTAAGCAAACAGATGCATAGCGATGCATGACATGACAAGCAGCGGTGCTAGGGGTGCCCTAACGCGGTAAGAGGTGGTACCGGTTGAGGGGGGAAACATCCGGAAAAATATCCCCGGTGTTTCGTGTTTTCGAATAGATGAATCGGAGGGGGAAAGTTGTGTGTTTGCTATGCTAGGTATGCGTGGCGGACAAACGGGCTGCGTATCCCAATTCGTCTCGTCGTTCTGAGAAACTTTCATGTACAAAGTTTTCCCATCCGAGCTACGGTTTATTTTATATTAATTTTAAAAGATTTAAATCATCTTTAGCATTTAATTAATTATTTTAATAGAACATTATCCAGAACAATGAAAGGTGATGTCAGCATGACATCACCATGACGTCAGCAGGTCAAACCCAGCTGACCAGAGTCAAACCTGGCATGTGGGTCCCGTAGGACCCACCTATCATAGACTGAGGCTAACTAAACATGTTTGATTAGTTTAGTTAATTGATTAGGTTAATTAAACAAGATTAATTAAGTTAATTAATCCTTTAGTTAATTATTACTATTATTTATTTTATTATTACTATTTTATTATTTTTATTTTTTTGTAAACATTCTGGGGTGCATGGGCCCCCACTGTCATTGGCCCGAAGGGCCATAGCGGGCGCCGGGTACTGGGTGCAGGGCGCTGCGAGCGTAGCCCGACAGAGCGATGCGGGGCGCCGGCCAGGCGGCCGGAGCAGTGGCTGGCGAGCAACTATGGAGGGGTGAGCCGTTAGACAAGGCCGAGGGCCAAAGGGCGAACCAGACGGCCGGGACGAGGCATGGGCGCTAGGACGCGGCCTCGGGCGAGGCTAGCAGGCGCACGGGCGGCCGGTGCAGGCCGCGAAGCGCGCGCGGCCAACGGCCAGCGGCGACGCCAGGAGAGGGGGAGGCCAAGGCCGAGGTGGCCGGAGCAGGGCCCTGACCGCGGCTACGGCGAGTGCACGAGCAGGGGGCGCGGAAGGGGTCAGGAGCGCGTGCATGAGTGGCAGTGGCAAGGTCGGGGCGCGGTATTGGAAGGTAGCAGAGCGAGGGCGGGCGCACGCGCACTTGGCACAGCCAGGAGCAGGGGGGCGGCCACGGCGCGGGCACAGCGCGTGCGGGCGCGACGCCGCGGGCGTCGGGACGTTGTTGGTGAGCGCGTGCGGGGCGAGGCGGAGGAGAAGAACGGGGGCTCACAGGGGGTTCGTAGGGTTCGGGGCAGTGGGTGCGGGGTGGAGGACGGAGACGACAGCGAGCGGCGACGGCGCGACGTCGGGGCTTAGGGCGCCGCGGGGTCGAGCCCCAATCCAGTATGGGTCGAGGGGGCAGGCGTCGTGCGAGAGGAGATGGGAGGTGGCTCCGGCGTGGTGGCTCCGGCGACGGGAGGCCGGCGGTGGGCGGCGGGGCCGTGCCCGATCTGGATCGCCAAGGGAGGAGCGAGGCGTGCGACGCGGCGGCGCCGACAACGTCGTCAGGTGCGCGAGGACAAGGGCGGGGCCGGCGAGGCGACTCCAGGCGACGGCCACGGGGCCAGCCCCGATCCGATCTGGATCGGGGGGAGAGGGAGAGACGTGGGGAGTGGGGGGAGTGTGTGGTTAGGGGTTAGGGTTTGCTCTCCGGGAGTGGGGGGTTAAGCAGTGGGGTGAGGGGCCCGGCCTGGTGGCATAGCTGGGCCAAGGCCTGGCAAAAAAAGGGAGGGTTCTCCTTTGTTTTAGTCTAATTACTGTTTTCCTACTTTCTCTTTTCTTTTACTTATTCCTTTTCTGTTTATGTCAAATTTTAATTTATTTCAATTTTATAGAATGTGAGAACAACACCTAAATGTAGTATGTTAAATATACCACTGCCACATTAATTTGGGCAGCTAAATAAAATATTTTAATATTTTACAAAATACAAAAGGCATTTAATTAATTTATTTTGTTGCTGTTTTATTCATTTTTGAGTATTTACACAGTTTACACAAGTGTGGTTTCTCCACCATTATTACTTAGGATTTATTTGTCCCATTTTGAACATTTTAGTTTTAATGTTTAAAAACTTTTATTGGTTGCCCTGATTTTAAATTTTGAATTCGAGACGGTTTCGAACTAACGCGAGATTAACAATAGTAACAGTGGTGACAAGGCATCATTACTAGAGGGTTACTGTAGCTTGATTATCCGGGTGTCACAGTGTGCCTTCGTAAACTTTTCAACTTCTTCTTGCAATCGTCTTGATTTGCATTTCATCATGGCAAGTAAAATAATTGTTGTCCTTGTTTTGCAATTGATCTTAAGCTGGTCATGGTGGGAAGTAATACTGACTAATAACATGCATCTATTACTAGGCTATGTTACCGCTTTTATAGTGGGTAGTAACACTAATAGAGCTTATTTGAG
>NC_041392.1:661562838-661564369 GCF_002162155.2 Triticum dicoccoides | reverse complement strand
AGTGGTACAAATATTTTTTAAAAGTTGATTTTTTAAATGCATGAATATTTTTCAAATGTGCAATGATTTTTTTTCATAATAAGGGAAACAACATGCATATGACATTAGCTTGATGAAATCACACGTCTACTAGGCCGGCCAACTATCAGCTCCCTATAAACGAGCTCAGCTTCCGTCTCGCTAAAGGCGAGACATAGACTTGCTCCCAGAAAAGACTTGATCAGAACAAAAATGGGCTGAACCATTTACATCCCCATGTGGGATTGGGAGGGTCCTAATTTATCAATTGGCTGATGTGAGGTTTCTCTTTAAAAAATTGGAAAAAAGCTGCCAACCGTTTCTTCTAATAGAAGATGATATCCCACGTGTTGCCACAGGAGTTGCTCGTAATATTAATACTTAGATTAATAACACATGAATCAAAAATTAAAATACATACATCTTACTATATTTGATTATGTATGGTAAATTTTATTGAATATTAGTAGAATAACAAATTGATTTTTTTCCATGCAGGGTTGCGTGTGGTGGCGGAACTTATCCTATTCATAATTGTACGGTGATGTGGCAGGCTTACATGTTGAGATAAATAAGTTATACATATATTATGATTACGGGATGAGAATAATATTCTGATAACTAGTTGTCCTATCGCAGCAGCAGTAGTTGAACTTGTCCTAGGAAGAGGTTGAACTTCCGCAAACATTGTCCAAATGGGGCTTGCGATATACCATTGGAAAGCTATGGACATGTGGATCACAACCTACGTTAAAGTTTTTTACAAAATGAACATGGTTTAAGAGCAGTTTTGCAAACCGTTTTTCTTTATTACAAAAAAACATGAATCATATTTTCCTCAAATATCCATAGTTTTGCAAATATGTGAACTTTTTCCTCAAATCGATGAGCTTATTTTGAAATTCGATGAATTTTTTGTGAAATTAGTTGAACTTAAAAAAATACATGATTTTTTTCATTTTCGATTAACTTTTATTCAAATTGGATAAAATTATTTCGAAATGATGAATTTTTCCACAAAATCCATAAACATTTTTTATTCATGATTTTTTTTCTTTTCTATGATTTTTGTTGTGTTTCACAAATGCGCTCGAGCGCGCTCTAGATGGGCACCAACCAGGGTTGGTGCGTGGGCGCCAGGGAGCTTCCCTGGCGCCAGAAGGCCCAATTGGAGCCATGAAAGATATTTCTTGCTTTAAGTGAGCCGGACGACCCTCTCGCGTCGAGGCACTACAGTATTAGGCCGGCCCACCAGCGCTTATTTTCGGGAAAAACAAAGACTGACTAAAAATTATGCGCACACGAGGAATCGAACTTGGATCTCCTTGTTGGAGGCAATGCTGCTAGCCACACTGCGATAGAATTAAGTCCTTGCCCAATATGTAGGACGTGACCTACTTGAAGAAAGCAAAAGTCGTTCTTCATATTGGTTCGTTCTTTTCCTTGTTTCTTTCTTTACTGGCGTCGTCGGCTTTTTCTGTTTCTGCCGGTTATTTGAGTAGGCAGTTTGTCT
>NC_041392.1:661544258-661562518 GCF_002162155.2 Triticum dicoccoides | reverse complement strand
TTCTTCATATTCTTTTGTGTTATTCGATTTTTCGCTTGTTTTGTTCCTTTTTTTTCTTCTTCATTTTCTTGTTTTTCTCATTCTTTTTTCGTTTGTTTCTTCGGTTTTCAATGCTTTTTTGGTTTTCTTTTCTTTTTTCGTACATGTCAAAAATATTTTTTGTAACAAGCGATCAAAACTTTTTGTATACACGTTCATCATTTTCTGAATGCTATTTCAACATTTTTCAAATATTTGTTTAACATTTTAATAGTTATTCAGCAGTTTTAAATACTTGTTCAACATTTTTCATATAATCATTCAACATTTTTTAATACCTATTCAACATTTTCAAATGCTTGTTTAACTTTTTCAATACTTCTTCAACATTTTCAAATACTTGTTCAACTTTTTTAATACTTCTGCAACATTTTTTAAATTCATGTACAATACTATTAAAAAAATTAAACATTTTTCGTATATTCGTTCAACATTTTTAAATAATTACTCAACATTTTTTAATTCATGTTAAATATTTTTAGTATTTACTCAACATTTTTAAACACTTGTTTGATATTTTTAATACTTTTTCAATATTTTTTGAAGAGTGTTTTTTGTAATAGATATAATATTTTCAAGTATAAAGAAAAGTACAAAAATAAAAATAAATGGGAACAGAAAACAGAAAAAAACAAGTTGTGGCTAGCTCGCGGGTGGGCTGGCCCATCTAGGGCTCACGCCGACGCGAGCGCATCCCGTGTCTCGCTTAGACATATAGGCGCCGGGATAGCAGAGAGCTCTTATTTTCCACCCGTGCGCGTCAAATTGTTGAGACTTCGATGAAGCCAGCCACGAATGTGCCGGTCCATTTGGAGCTGTGGAACTTCAGGCGCACAAAAAGTTCAGAGAAAGTGCTACGCGACCGGTACTAGATCTAGCAACCTCCTTCTCGTTATCTTGTGGAACTAGCCAAGAGAACTAGTAAGCTCAACTGGTTGATTCACGGCGCGGAACTTTTAGTACCAAACTTCCTTTGAAAAAAGTCAAATAGTACACATTGAACGTTTTGTAAATATCCGTTGAACATTTTCTTAATATAAAATGAATAATTTAAGTTATACACAATGAAGATTTTTTAATATATGATGACCATTTTGGAAAAAAAATATAAATATATGTGTTGAACAATTTTCGGAAATGCATTGAACATTTGTAATATACGTTGAACAATTTTCAAATACACATTGCACATTTGTGTAATATAATACTGAACAAAATTTTTAAAACATAGGGAATACTTTATATTCCTTCATTCCTTGAACCATCTCTAAATATACGATGAATATTTTATAATGCATGATGAACTTTTCGTAATATACCATGAACATTTCCTAAATATACAATCAACATTGTGGTAACACGCAACGAACTTTGTAATATAGGGAAAAAGAAACAGTAAAAAGAGAAAAGAAATCATAAAAACGGAAATATAATATAAAAAAGAAATAGAAACAGAAAATAAAAAGAAAAACGAAAAGAGAAAAGAGAAAAAGAACCAGAAAGGAAAACCGAAAAGAAAAAAAAAGCGAAGAAAAAACTGAAGCGGCAACGCGCACCACGCCAACTGGGCCTGCTCACCGGGGGCGCTGCGGGCGTTTCCTCGACGATTTGCTGGGAATATCCTAACGGACGCTCAGAGGCGAGCGACCTAGCGATCAAGATGGGCCGACCCAACTACGAAATAGTATTGAACCGGTTTTTACTATTTTTTTTTCTTTTCCTGTTTCTTTTTTTCTTTCTTTGTTTTTCTGTTTCTTTATTTCATTTTAAAATTCCTTTTTCGTCTCTTTCTATTTCCTTTTTGTTCTTTAGATTTTCAAATTTCTTTCTGTTTCTTTTTTCTTTTCTTCTTTTTTCGTTTTTTCTGCTTGTTTTCTTTCTTTGGTTTCTTATTTCATTTTCTTTTCCTTTTCTCTTTTTTTTCAAAATATTATCAAAATTAAAAAATTGTTCTCGTTACACAAAAAATTTCAAACTTTCGAAATTAATATAATGTACCAGACTTCAATTTTTTTATTCACGTTTTCAGAAAATGTTCGCACTTCCAAATTTGTTTGGAATTTTTCAAATTTGTTCTCCGTTTCAAAATTTGTTCTCAATATTCAAAGAATGTTTGTGCTTTAAGAAATTATTTGCGCTTCACCATTTGTTCTCCGTTTCAAAATTTGTTCTCACGATTAAAAAAATGTTCGTGCTTTAAAAATGTTCATGTTCAAAGTTTGTCCTAGATTTCAAAATTATGTTCCCTAAATTAAAAAAACGTTCAGGATTTTAAAAAGTGTTCAATTTATCAAAAGTTTGTTCAAGCTTTTTAGTTTTTCTTCTAAAATTTGGAAAGTGTTCTCTTTAAAAAAATACTTTTTCAAAATAATTTTTGCGTTAGGAATTTGAGAAAATGTTTGGATCTACATTACCTTTAGCTTCGTGCGCCCTGGCAAACCTAGAAATCTAGTCTGTCGCGTTGGCTAGGTTCGTGTGTGGAAAGATGGAGGTCCGTGGTTCGATCCCTCTCTCGAGCGGAGTTTTTTCGGATTTTTTTCACTGCGTTGCGATAATGGGCCGGCCCAGCTGGAGACGCGCCTGTGCGTCCGCTCGACAATTCGCCGCATCGAGCGGCACATAGGAGCTCTCGATTTGCTGCTCGCGGGCGGCAAATAGGAATTGCCGGGATAGCACTTGGCAGAGGCACTGGTGCAGCCACGCGTGCAGGACAGAAGCCCAACAGGGCTAGCGTGGCCCAAGACATTGTAAAGGCCTAGGGCTGATACAGCGCTTCAGGTGCGGGATTGAGAAACTGGAGCACGCAGCAGCTTCGCTTGGGCCCGCCCAATTAAACAAGATGTCCGTCTCGCCCGCACCTTCCTCCTCGCTCGTTTTATCCGATTTTTTTATTAGTAGTAAATGATAATTCTGTAATTCTGAAACTGATAACGGACCGGTGAAAATTGTAAAAATAGGAAGGACGCCAGGAATAACAACGTCCAGGTTGGACTCTATTGCTAACTGCGTCCAGGTCTGGACGCTAGTACAAACAACGTCCAGTCATGCCGTTTGATTAGTGCTCTGATTACGCTCAATCGCATCGTTTTCCTCTGATATATAGATGTTTCATGACCTATAAACCCTAATACGCCTATATCACCAATCATCATAGGATGCAGGAGCAACATCATCTCACTGACCGCTTATCATTAAGATCATTTGCTCATCATTAGGATAGTCCAATCAACCTATGTTTGGCGCATGTGAGTTGTTCCTGAACTAGTAATAATGGCACGAAATGTAATCATCTCATCATTTGAACATTGATATTTTCAAGGAAAAACACAAAAAAAATTAACAGAAAAAATTGTAAAAGAGGAAGAGATTCCTGAATTCAAGAGTCTTCACGGAATTTGGAAAAAGTTCAAAAAATTTGAATTTTTCATCCAAATTAAAAAAGGTTCATCAAGTTTTTAAAAAAGTAAATCAAATTTGAAAACAAATTATCGTTTCTGGAAAAATTTCATCGATTTGAACATAAGTTCATAGAATTTTAAATTTTTCATCTAATTTGAAGCAAAGATGATTCATCAATTTTTTGAAAAAGTGCAAAGGATATGAAAAACAGTTCATGGATTTTAGAAAAATGTCACCAAAGTTTTTAAAAATTGCATAAATTTTGGAAAAATTTCATCAAATTTGTAAAAAAATCATCGTTGTTGAATAAAAATTTCGTTGAATTTTTAAAAATTTCGTTGAATGTGAAAAATTAAAAAAGTAATAGGGAAACCGTAAAAAAGAAAACAAAAAGAAAATGCAAATAGAAAAAAGAAGAAGAAACGAAAAACAGGGAAAGAAACTGGGTAGAAAGAACCCACCGGAACCCAGCCCAGAAACCGTGGTGAAAAAGAAAACTGAGACTTCCAGCACTAAGGGAAAGAGAAAAACGTAAAAAAAAGAAAAGTAGCACAACTCATGCGATTTCCAAGTTGGATACTACTGTCCACCACTAACGGAGTGGTTCTTTTTTACATAAACCAGCGCCGCGCCATTTTTTTAAGTTTTTAACAGCAAAGGTAAAAAGAAAAAAACAAATAAGCTGGCTCAACGCGCGGGGTGTGAGCTTCAGTTGGCGAAATAGTCTTTAACCGACGTCTTCAGTGCCAAATAGGAAATGCTGCCACGCTGCAGCCAGGGGCGGACCCAGGATAAAAACTGACCGGAGGCGCTCGTCTATGTAAAACTCATGAACATGTTTACACAATCGTATAAACGTATAGCACTTTTCATGCATAAAAAATCTAGCATTTTTCCTATAACAATAAGATACTTCATCCACGTTCAAAACAGAAGATACTTCATCCACTAATAACATCACAAATTTACCATTAAAATAAACAAACCTTACACTTTATATCCCAGTTTTTATATGTAGCAAAAGATAATATTTGTCTGACATAAATGCCAACAAGTGATACATCATCTAGTAGTAACATGATAGGTTTGGCACTAAACTGAAGAAATCTTACAAGAAGGCTTTATATCCCAATGATTTCATAGGTGGCAAAAGGTAATATTTGTCTCCAAGACAAATGGCATTACCTGTGAAGAGAAAACACAGATTAGGACAATGCATTTGAATACTATGGAGATGGTAAATATAAAAAGGGTGGAAGGTATTAGACCATTACGTTTCATTTCTCCCACGACAATCTTTCATCTTATGGAAACAATCAACAATCACTTCATTGGTAATTGTGTCCAGCAGCTCCTTCTCCACGAAGCAAATTAGGCTATGGCTCAAATAATCATCACCAATTTTGTTACGCAAAGCATTCTTCACAATGGCAGTGGCAACAGGCAGAGTTAGAGCTAGCTTCAAAAGCCGATATACCAAAGGATATGAGAGATTCTTCCTAGTATCCACCATCAGTTTAGCCAAGTCACTTATTCTGTCCAAGCTAGAAAACCTTGTATCATGGAGTATATTATCTATATAGAGTCCAAGTTCATGCTCAAGAGTCACCATATCTTTGTGATTGAAGTCATCAGGATAAAACTTTGCTAATTTCAGTAACTTCTCCTTGTCAAAATGACAAAATAAATCACTTGGGCTCAAAGCAGACATGCATAGAAGCAACTCAGAATTTACCTCATTAAATCTGTCATTAAACTCTTCTCCTAACAGATCGAGCACAGCAAAGAAATAGTCAACACGATAATAATGTTCATTGCTAATGCCAGTCTTTTGTCGTGGCTTCTTTGGGTAACATAGGCATCTTCCATGTCAAGCACTGGAATGTCATGCTTCTCACAAAAACAACATACCTTCTTCATAAGGGAATCCCACCCCTCATTGGTTCTGAGTTTTTCTAACTCTCGTTTTGTTGATTCCACATCTGAAATAGCATTTACAATGTCTTTATTCTTTCTCTGTAAGGTTTTTGACAACCCATTTGGTAAAGCTAATATCATCATCATCATCATGTGTAAGAAAAATGCAGAATCAAAGGTCTGGAAATATTTTAGAAGACCTCTAGCTTGCCGCCTCTTTCCGGTATCTGTGCCATCTTTCTCGACATATTCTAGTACTTTGACCACAGATGAGACCATCTTGGACAAACCCAACAGTGTTTTATAATGGGAGTTCCATCGAGTGTCACCTGGTCTTTGAAGAGATAATTCTTGATTCAGTCCAATCCCCGTAGCAATCTCTCCACATCCTATTGCTTTTCTCACTTCTTCTTGGTGATGCTCACGAAGTTGGTCTTTTCTCTTGCAAGACGCGCCCACGACATTCAGCAAAACTGAAACCATATCAAAGAAATCTCCGACCTCGAATATCTTCTTTGCAATAGCCACAACAACCAAGTTGAGTTTATGAGCAAAACAATGTACATAATATGCTGATTTGTTCTCATTCCTAATTTTAGCTTGCAAACCATTAAACTCACCAGACATATTACTTGCTCCATCGTAATCTTGGCCTCTAACTTGTTCAAGATTCAGCCCAAGTTGTGAAAATAATAAATCTATGCAAGACTTGAGATAAGAAGCTGTTGTCTCCTCCACATGAACAACACCAACAAACTTCTCTTGGACCAGTCCACACTTATCAAGATATCGGAGAACAACCGCCATTTGTTCTTTGTCGGAAACATCCCTACACTCATCAACTAATAAGCTGAACACACCATTACCAATTTCTTTCATCACATGGCCTAGTACTTCTTTTGCAAAGCACTCGGTAATATCTCTCTGAATTTTGGGAGACAACATTTGATTATTATTTGAAGCATTCTTGAATGACTTAGCAACGACATCATTTTGCTTAATAGTGTAGTCCATCAACTCAAGGTAATTTCCTTTATTTTCAGAATCTTTAGATTCATCATGGCCACGGAAAGGTTGTCCCTGATGCAACAAGTATCGACAAACATCAATTGCGGCATTTAACCTGATGAGATGCTCATTCTTTTCAGTTTGGCTTTGTCTATTCCAGGCTGCAGGGATTGATTGATCTTGCTTTAATAGATCCTCGCAATCCTTGAGTGCTCTGTTGTGAAAGCTGTTATGATCACCGACGTGAGTTACAAATCTCTCTGTCTTGTTCCAACAGTTGAAACCTTCTATTATAAATGCATCATGCCCATGGTGGCTGTCTTTAATGTTGTCCCTAAACAAATAGCAGCATAAGCAATAGGCTTTGTGCTCCTTCTCACTGTACTCTAGCCAATAAGTATAATCATCATACCAATCCGGATTGAATCTCCTCTTCTTTTTCTTCTTCCCAATCTCCCTGTATGGAATTCCAACTTGCGGGGCTGATTAGGTCCCCAAATCAAATACTTCCTTCTTATCTCGTCACATTGGTTGGGGTGATAATCTGCCATTCGCTTCCTTTTAGCTGGATCGCGAGGGAGCTTATTCAAATCAACTAGTTCAGGCACAGCAGAATTATGTTTTGCTGCAGGTCTTGATGCATTACTACTGCCACTTGAATTGTTGCTGGTGATAGCCCCCTGGGGCTGGGTGGTGGTGTTGGCATTTGCTGATTTCTTTATCAAATACTTCTCCATTATCTTCCCTTCTCTTCCCTATCAAATAATGGAAGCACAAATTGTAAAAGTTCAGATACAAAACATTCTAGTGGAGCAGACTAGCAGGCCAGCAAAAGTACTAGTAGTAGAATGGCATGCCAGATTGAATTCCATAGAAATTTTCCAAGTACAAGTAGTGTGTCACACTAATCCTATAATTTTTTGGTAGAACCAACTGTACATGGCTACATGTCTGATAGAGATATAGAGTAGTACTACTGTACTAGTACGAACTGCAAGTTTTCATTTGATTTGATATGAGATAAACCATGGAATCAACTGAAGAATAAGGACCAGAGTGTAGTCAGGCAATAGCAAGCAAAATAAAGAACTAAGGGGAGTTTAGTAGTTTGGGATAAGGAGATGAGGAGATGGTACAGACCTGATCAGAGATGAGTTGCTGAGGATGTTTCGTTCATCCGTTGCTGCTGTACACCCGTCGACGGTGGCGCCGCTGCTGCTGGCGGCGGGCGGCCGGTGGCCGGCAACCGGATGGCACAGGACTGGCACCCGCCAAGCCGCGATCCACCAATGGTCCAACCAAGCGGCGGCCGAGGGCTTGCCTCTTCGTTTTTCTCGCTATTAATTGTGAGCTCCTAGAGTGAAGCGGCAGGCGGCAGAAGGGTACACGCACGCCTTCTATCTTGAATTTTTTCCTTGATTAGCTTTTTGTATTGGGCTTTACAGAAAGGCCGAACTGAAAGGGAGTGGGGGCACCTGCTATAGCCCGACTGGGGGCCTGCTCGCTAACATCGGGACGTAGTACGAAGAGGACGATGAATCGAGTGGGGTCCTGGGCCCCCACTCGCCACAACATGCGTCCGCCCCTGGCTGCAGCAAGGGTTAGGCAAGGCTAAATGCTGACGCTCTATGGAAAAAGTGTTGTCGCCGGCCAGCTCCGCTGGCAGAGGCCATGGGAATGATGTCCAGGCGGAACAGTCTAACTGCACGAGGCTATTGGTGCAGTACAGGAGGTTGCAAAGCGTTGTAAAGAAGAAGATCGACTTGGGATTTATTGGAGAAAAGCTAAGTAACAAACTGAAGCTATCCGTTACAAGGAAGAGATAGGAAAATCAAATTGATCTACACCCTACGGGAGCACGTGGTGGAGTGTTGAGTATTTCCATTGATATTCTAAAACAGGTTTTAAAATGACTAATAAAGTTCGAAAAGAAGGAAAATGAGTTAACAAAAAAAGGAAAGCAAAAAATAGAATAGAAAAAATACGCTCAAGCCTTGGAATTTGAAAAAAAATACGCAGGCTTTGTAAAAAGTTGGTAAAAGTTGAAAGAGGGTGTGAATTTGGAAAGTTCACAAATTTTAGAAGTTCACAGATTTAAGAAATGTTTCACAATTTAAAATAATTCGTAAAGAGAAAAGAAAATGAAAATAGAAAAAGAAAGATAAAAAAATAAAAAACTGAACGAATACAGGACAAACAAAAAAAATACAAATTTTAAAAATTGTTCATGTTTCAAAAGATGCACTACGTATTTGTGGTGCACTTGGGCTAGGTTGTTTTGTAATGTGGAGGGATGGGGTTCAATTGTTATAGTTTGAAAATATGTTCACATAATTGAAAATAAGTTTAATCATGTTTATAAATAATATTTACATGTCACAAAATACTAACCAAATTTTGTAATAAATATTTTTAATAACATGTACATGTATTAGACAAAAACATTTGTAGCAAAGCGTTCACGCATGATGTTCATACACTATTAAAAAATGCACATTTTCCTGAAAAACTTAAATCTGGAAAATAAAATAAAACACAAAAAACCTGACAAAATCAGTTAAAAATTGTATGGTAAAATAAAAAAACGGTTGGCACAAAACCACACGAGAGAACAGACAGAACAAACTGAAAAGCATATCAAAAGGCGCAAATACTATTTCTCGCGCGCTAGTTAGGTCTCGCTCGCATACATTGCGGAGCCACTCGGCCGGCCCACTAATGTAGCTGCGCAAAAGTTTTTTTTTGCGTGTGTGTTTTATCTTTTTTCACGGTTTTTCATTGTTTTTTTGGTTTTCTCTGGTTCTTCTCCTTTTCATTTTTCTTCAGCTTCGTTTTTTTTGGTTTTCTCTGGTTCTTCTCCTTTTCATTTTTCACCAGGTCATTTTCTTTAACAGATGTCTAATTTTTTCATACACAATGTACATTTTTCATATACATAGAAACATTTTTATACATATTTAGCATTTTCAAAATAAAAATTAACATTATTTTTCAAATATGCGTTTGAAAATTTTCTTGAATGCATGTTAAATATTTTTTAAATAGATGTTAAAGCATTTTTTGAATGATACGAATCATTTTCTAAAACATTGCAACATTCTTTACATTGATAAAGATTTTTAAAATCTCACGAATAAATTTTTAAATCCATGAGAATTTTTGAAATATAATCTATTTTTTAATTGTACAGATCCTTTTTAAGTTACACGAACATTTTTTTAAATGCCACACGCATTTTTTGAAACCTGTGGACATTTTTGATATGTCACATGCTTTTTTAACACATTACAATCAATGACGCCCACACACACATATACAATCACCCTAAGAACGAAAGCACACACACCCTACCTTTTTTGAGCACCTTCGAAAAACTGAACTGGCAGGACATCTTGAGATTGACGAAGTCACCATAGGCGCCTTGTAGCCGATGGTAGCGTCCCCTCTCACTAAACGAACATCGCCAGAAAGCCTGAAATAAATCCGAGAAAGTGCGATCACCAATGTTAAGTCTAGGACTGGAACCCTGGTGGGCTGGTTCCACCACAAAGAACCTAACCATATGCGCTAAGCTCAGTTTGCCACATACATTTTATTTGAATAGTACAAATACTTTCTAAAATTTGAGAACTTTTTACAATGCATTAATGTTTTTTAAATGTGCGATGAACACTTATATTTTTTTCATAATATATGTATTTAGTACTTTTCAAACTATGAACAAAATAAAAAAGGGAAACCACATGCATGTGATGTCAGCTTGCTGAAATCACATGGCTACTAGGCCAGCCAACTATTGGCTCCCTGTAAGCAAGCTCAGCTTCCGTCTCACTAAATGCGAGACATAGACTTGCTCCGAAAAAAATACTTAATGAGACCAAAATTGTGCCAAACCATTTGCACGCCCACGTGTGATTGGGAGGGCCATGATTTATCAATTGGCTGTCGTGAGGCTTCCCTCAAAAAATTTGGCAAGCTGCCACCCGTTTCTTCTAAAACAAGATGATATCCCACGTGTTGCTGCGGGAGTCGGTTATAATATATTCCAATGAGATTTGATTGCATGGAATATTAATATTTAGATTAATAACACATGAACCAAAATTAAAAATGCATACAACTTACAATATTTGATTATGTATGCTGGTAAAAGTTTATTGAATATAAGTAGAACAATATATTGAAAAATATTTTTCCATGCATGTGGTGCTTGGCCATTTCCCATACATGGTTGCATGTGGTGGTGGAACTTATCCCACTCATAATTGCATGGTGATGTGACATGCTTACATGTTGAGATAAATAAGTTAGCGAAGATCATTCTCTTAGATATATAGTATTCACAAACCAAAAGAACTCATTTCTTGCTGACGAGCTAGATGAATGTCTCATCTTAAACAGGAAAAAAAAATCATGAATAGTTGAACACTCATTGGAGCTGTGTCAACATGTTTATTAGTATTATATATAGATGCACTATTTTTGACCGAAAGAAATAGTTTAGGGGGAAAAACCAATTCACATGAACATGTTTTGAAGCATACATGACTAACTCGTGTGGCATGTATGAACATTTTCACTTCCATTGTCCCACTAGCATTTTCTTGTGTTCATCTATTAATTAAAAATGTTATATTAAAATATGACAAAACTGCTTACTACTAAGCTAGTTGAGAATTTACGTTGACAATCTTGTCTGCCTTTGTAAACTTTTCAACTTCTTTTTGCAATCGGTCTTGATTTGCATTTCATCATGGAAAAGTAAAATAATTGTTGTCCTTGTTTTGCAATTGATCTTAAAGTGGTCATAGTGGGAAGTAATACTGACTAATAACATGCATCTATTACTAGGCTATGTTACTTCTTTTATAGTGGGTAGTAACATTAGTAGAGCTTATTTGAGTTTAGGGGGGCCGATCCCCCCCCCCCCCTGCTTTAGCCAAATACATTTTATTTGAATGGTATTTCAAATGTGCAATGATTTTTTTTCATAATAAAGGAAACAACATGCATATGACGTTAGCTTGATGAAATCACGTGACTACTAGGCCGGCCAACTATCAGCTCCCTGTAAACGAACTCAGCTTCCATCTCGCTAAAGGCGAGACATAGACTTGCTCCCAGAAAAGACTTAATGAGAACAAAAATGGGCCAAACCATTTACATCCCCATGTGGGATTAGGAGGGTCCTAATTTATCAATTGGCTGATGTGAGGTTTCTCTTTAAAAAATTGGCATGCTGCCAACCGTTTCTTCTAATACAAGATGATACCCCACGTGTTGCCATGGGAGTCGTTTGTCATATATTCCAATGAGATTTGATTGTGTGTAATATTAATACTTAGATTAATAACATGTATGGTAAATTTGATTATGTATGGTAAATTTTATTGAATATTAGTAGAATAACATATTGAATTTTTTCCATGCATGGTTGCATGTGGTGGCGGAACTTATCCTATTCATAATTGTATGGTGATGTGGCATGCTTACATGTTGAGATAAATAAGTTATACATATATTCTGATCACGGGATGAGAATAATATTCTGATAACTAGTCGTCCTGTCGCAGCAGTAGTAGTTGAACTTGTCCTAAGAAGAGGTTGAACTTCCGCAAACATTGTCCAAATGAGGCTTGAGATATACCGTTGGAAAACTATGGACATGTGGACCACAACCTACGTTAAAGTTTTTTACAAAATGAACACGGTTTAAGAGCAGTTTTGCAAACCGTTTTTATTTATACAAAAAAACGTGAATCATATTTTCCTCAAATACCATAGTTTTGCAAATATGTGAACTTTTTTCTCAAATAGATGATTCTTTAAAAAATAGATGAACTTTTTTTGAAATTCGATGAACTTAAAAAAAATCCATGATTTTTTTCATTTTAGATGAACTTTTTTTCAAATTCTATGAACTTTTATTCAAATTGGGTAAAATTATTTCGAAATGATGATTTTTCCACAAAATCCGTTAACCTTTTTTATTCATGATTTTTTTCTTTTCTATGATGTTTTGTTGCGTTTCACAAATGCGATCGAGCGCGCTCTAGATGGGCAGCAACCAGGGTCGGTGCATGGGCGCCAGAGAGCTTCCCTGGCGCCAGAAGGCCCAATTAGATCCGTGAGAGATATTTCTCGCTTTCAGTGAGCCGGACGACCCTCTCGCTCGAGGCACTACAGTATTAGGCCGGCCCACCTGCGCTTATTTTCAGGAAAAACAAAAACAATTCTGTGCGCACGACGAATCGAACTTGGATCTCCTTGTTGGAGGCAATGCTGATAGCCACACTGCAATAGCATTGAGTCCTTTCCCAATATGTAGGACGCGACCTACTTGAAGAAAGCAAAAGCCGTTCTTCATACTGGTTCATTCTTTTCCCTGTTTTTTTTTCTTTACTGGCGTCATCGGGTTTTTCTGTTTTTGCCGGTTATTTCAGCAGGCAGTTTGTTTTTTCTACCCCCCTCCCCCCATTTTTTGCTTTTATTTCTTCATATTCTTTTGTGTTATTTGATTTTTCGCTTTTTTCTTCATTTTTTCTCATTTTTTCGTTTGTTTCTTCGGTTTTCAATGCTTTTTTGGTTTTCTTTTCTTTTTTCGTACATGTAAAAAATATTTTTTGTAACAAGTGATCAAAACTTTTTGTATACACGTTCAAAATTTTCCGAACGCTATTTCAATATTTTTCAAATACTTGTTCAACATTTTAATAGTTATTCAAAGTTTGAAATACTTGTTCAACATTTTTCATATACTCGTTCAACATTTTTTCATACCTAACATTTTCAAATACTTGTTTAACTTTTTTGATACTTCATCAACATTTTCAAATACTTGTCTAACTTTTTTCATACCTCTTCAACATTTATTAAATTCTTTTTCAATATTTAAAAAAATATTTTTCATATATTCGTTCAACATTTTTAAATACCTATTCAACATTTTTTAATTCCTGTCCAACATTTTTAATACTTATTCAACATTTTTGAACACTTGTTTGATATTTTAATCCTTTTTCAATAATTTTTGAAGAGTGTTTTTTGTAACATATATGTTATTTTTAAGTATAAAAAGTAAAAAAATAAAAACAAATGAGAACAGAAAACAGAAAAAAGACAAAAAAAAACAGGTTGTGCCTCCCGCGTGGGTGGGCTGGCCCATTTGGGGCTCACGCCGAGGCGAGCGCATCCCCTGTCTCACTTAAAGCGAGACATAGGGGCGCCGGGATAGCAGAGAGCTCCTATTTGCCCGAAATCACTAGTTGAGAAGTATTTGTTGTAAAGATCACTCCAACTTTTCAGGTTGCGACAAGTGGCGCACATGTAACGCATTACTTGTCGTAACCTCTGAATTTTTCCTTTTTTTTGTAGATTCGTTTATTTAAAACGTTTTATCTCTCAAACCGTGCGTCCAAATCTTAAACCGCTTTCACTGTTGGATTACTCGCGTCGAGATCTTCAAAACTAGATCCCATGTTAATAGGTTTTGATGAGCTTTTTTTTCATAAAAAAACTGCCGAAAAAAGCGATTCAGGAGCAGGAGTTTTTTCCTTTTCGAAAAAGGCACGCTCGTGCCTCTCACAAAATCACAACCGGGCCTCTCGCAGAAGCAAAACCGCGACTCTCGCGGAAGGAAAAAAAAGGAAAACACATTTTTTCGTTTCCGAGGAGGCACGGCTGTGACTCTCGCGAAAACACACCCGTGTCTCTCGTGGAAGCAAAACCGTGACTCTCGCGAAAAAATAAATAAATAGAAAACGTGTTTTTTCCCGTTTCCGAGAGGCACGGCCGTGACTCTCGCGAGAGCACAACCGTGCCTTTTGCGGAAGCAAAACTGTGACTCTCACGAAAGGAAAAAAATAGAAAGCACATTTTTTTTCCATTTCCGAGAGCCGTGACTCTTGCGAAAGCACAATCGTGCCTCTCGTGGAAGCAAATCCGTGACTCTCGCGAAAGAAAAAAAAATAAAAAACGCATTTTTTTCCGTTACCGAGAGGCACGGCCGTGACTCTCGCGAAAACAAAACCATGCCTCTCGCGGAAGCAAAACCGTTACTCTTGCGAAAGGAAAAAAAAGAAAACGTGTTTTTTATTCGGTTTTCCCTGAGAGGCATAATTTTGCTTCCCCGAGAGGCACGGGGGTGCTTTCGCAAGAGTCACGAGCGTGCCTCCTCGGAAATGAAAAAACACGTTTTCTCTTCTTCTTTTTTTCCCCTTCTGTGAGAGGCATGTTTGTGATTTCATGAGAGGCACGGGCGTGCCTCTTTTGGAAAGGGAAAAAAACCCATGCTCCCGGTTTAGTTTTTTTGTCTGGTTTTTTCGGCCGGTTTTTTTATGAATTTTTTTGTCAGAACTTATCAACATGGGATCTAGTTTTGAAGATCTCGACGCGAGGAATCCAACAGTGAAAGCGGTTTGAGATTTGAACGCACAGTTTGAGAGATAAAACGTTTTGAATAAACGAATCTACGAAAAAAGAGAAAATTTACAAGTTGCGACAAGTGGGGCGCTGCATGTGTGCCCTTATCACAACCTGAAAAGTTGAAGTGATCTTTGCAACGAATACTCCTCAACTAATGATTTCGGGTGTTTCCTCGACGATTTGCCGCTTGCGCCGCAAATAGGAATTGCCGGGAGAGCACCTGGCAGGCAGCCACGCGTGCCGGACCGAAGCCCAACAGGGCTAGCGTGTCCCAAGACATTGTAAAGGCCTTGGGCAGATACAACGCTTCAGGTGCGGGATTGAGAAACTAGAGCATGCAGCAGCTTCGCTTGGGCCCGCCCAATTAAACAAGCTGTTCGTCTCGCCCGCACCCTTCCTCCCTCACTCGTTTTATGGTTGGCTGGTCAACGGTTCATCATTTGAACATTGATATTTTCAAGGAAAAACAGGAAAAAAATTAACAGAAAAATTTGTGAAAAAGGAAAACATTCGTGAATTCAAGAATGTTCACAGAATTTGAAAAAGTTCATAAAATATGAATTTTTCATCCTAGTTAAAAAAAGTTCATCGAGTTTTTAAAAAGGAAATCAAATTTGAAAACAAATTATCGTTTCTGAGAAAAGTTCATCGATTTGAACATAAGTTCATAGAATTTTAAAATTTTCATCTAATTTGAAGTAAAGATGATCAATTTTGGAAATTCATCAATTTTTTGAAAAAGTTCATAGAATATGAAAAAATAGTTCATCAATTTGGGAAAAGTACATGGATTTTAGAAAAAATGTTCACCAAAGTTTTTTTAAAAGTGCATAAATTTTGGATTTTTTATCGAATTTGGAAAAAAAATCATTGTTCTTGAAAAAATTTCGCTGAATTTTTGAAAAGTTCACCGAATTGCAAAAAAGTTTCATTGATTTGTTAAAAAGTTCGTTGAATGCGAAAAATAAAAAAAGTAATAGAGAAACCGGAAAAAAGAAAACAAAAAGAACATGCAAACAGAAAAAAGAAGAAGAAACGAAAAACAGGAAAAAAAAACTGGGTAGAAAGAACCCACCGGAACCCAGCCCAGAAACCGTGGTGAAAAAAACCAAAACTGGGACTTCCAGCACTAAAAGGGAAAGAGAAAAACGTAAAAAGAAGAAAAGTAGCACAACTCGTGCGATTTCCAAGTTGGATACTACTGTCCACCACTAACGGAGTGGTTCTTTTTTACACAAACCAGCGGGGCGCCATTTTTTTAGTTTTTAACAGCAAAGGTAAAAAGAGAAAAACAAATAGGCTGGCCCAACGCGCGGGGTGTGAGCTTTGGTTGGCGAAATAGTCTTTAACCGGCGCCTTCAGCGCCAAATGGGAAATGCTGCCACTCTGCAGCAAGGTTTAGGCAATGTTGGAAAAAGTGCTGTCGCCAGCCAGTTGCGCGTGGTGGCTCCGCTGGCAGAGGCCATGGGACAGTCCAAGTGCACGGGGCTGTTGGTGCAGTACAGGAAGGTTGCAAAGTGTTGTGCAGAAGCAGATTGACTCGGGATTTAGTGGAGAAAAAAAGGAAGAAAAGCTACGTAACAAATTAAACTATCCGTTATGAGGAACATATAGGAAAATCTAATTAACCTACAGCCTACGGGAGCACGTGGTGGAGTGTTGAGTCCTTCGATTGACATTCTAAAACAGGTTTGGAAACAAATAATAAAGTTCAGAAAGAAGAAAAATGAGTTAACGAAAAAAGAAAAGAAAAGAAATAGAATAAAAAAACTACCAGGCCTTGGAATTTGCAAAAAAATATGTGGGCTTTGTAAAAAGTTTGTAAAAGTTGAGAAGAGGTTGTGGATTCGGAAAAAAAGTTCACGGATTTGAAAATAAACTTTGCATATTTAACAAAGTATTCACAGATTTTAGAAGTTCATGGGTTTAAGAAAAGCTTCACAATTCAAAAACAATTCGCGAATTTTAAAAAAGAAAAAAAGGAGAAAAAAACAGAAGGACGCATAGGACATGCGTGCATGAGGCCGTGCATGCTGTGTCCGTCCAACGTCCTTCTCCTGCAAGTAGAAGGTTTCCATTTTCAGCAGGCATGCTTTGGCTACTTGAGGAAAGGGAGGAAGGCCACAGCTAAGCTAGCTCTCCTCTCCTCTCCGGCCACTGCTGCACCGATCGTCCACCTGCCTACTACTCTCATTTCTCCCGGCCCCTGCCTACTTATCGCGTGCGCGTGTCGTCCTGTAGCATCGTGCATCTTAGGGATTGGAGCCCACGGACGATGTTGTTTTTCACTACACAACTAGTTAAACTTGTTCTAATGAGTGTCAGCTGAGTGCATTCATGATCCATCGCGTGCGTTGTTGGCCCAGTCTCAACGTCAAGTACTCCTGGCTACGATAAACAACGACAATGAAGCAACACTGTCACTATCTCAATGAAGTTTCTTTACGTTGAGATACACCACACCGTAAAGATATCCTCCAATAACATAGCAAAACTGGCATGTTGAATGATTCAATCGATCAATTAGTAGTACTCACGCACGCATGGGAGACTCTGGATTACCAAAGGCTCGTATGGAGCCTTGTTTGTTTTATTGATTCAACTCACGATGTTGTTTACACGGGGGTGTACCTACTTATATATCTTCTATATCTAAATAGCTAGCCCCCATTAACTATTTCTCTTAACATGCAAGCATGCCACATCATCCCATAGCATGCATAAAAAAGGCCCACCTCCATTATCGTATGTCTTCCAACATGCAAGCATGTCACTTCATCATTAAATATGCATGAAAAAAATACTCATCTCAACATGCAAACATCCAAAAGAATTTCCATTCTACTATGTTATTTAGATTTAATAAAAAATACAATTATATAGTAATCAAACATAATAAATTATATGTACTTTCAGTTTTAGCTTTATATATTATTACTTCAGTTATTCATTATTCATACAACGAATCACATTGAAATATGTTGCAAAATATTCCCGCAACAACGTGCGGGGTATCATCTAGTAGTAGTAACTAGCCAACACAAACTAACCTAGTTGATTTCTAACTCTAGCGCTAGACGGACTCCCCTCCCCTCCTTTTTCCCCTGCCTCTATCCTCCCCCAGCTAGCACATCACTCCCACCTGCATCGATCCATCGATTGCAAGCACATGCCCATTCCACCGTCAGCCCGACACTGACAAAACAAACATTGAAGCTCATTCGACCGACGCTCATCACAAGTCAATCGATTACGCTCTTCTACCCGATCGAAGGCCTAGCCCTAACTGATGATCATCATGCACGTAAGTACTACTCATTTCTTCAACACGTTGAGTTCATCCGACATGAATCGGCTTGGTCCTTGCAGATGTCCTATAATAAGAAAATATCGAAACATATCTGAGAGATGCTCGAATTCTCTAGCTAAGCCCTCTACTTGTTATTTCCTTCACATAATTCTTTTCCAAGGCG